>NC_086373.1:30459671-30767804 GCF_036588685.1 Mytilus trossulus
TTCATGTACCAAAAATTGAATAGCTTATCAGTTATTTAAAGTAAAGAAAAAAGACTTTTATATGAAAAATTTCATCATAATGACACATTATAATTTTTTACTAGTTGGATCAGATTAAATATTTGAATTTGTACTGTAACTTATAACTCAATTGATATCTTTTGATTTTACAGTTACTTATGTGTCAGAAAATGTACCACAAATTGAGAAACTCGTTAACGATCTTAACGTACAGAAAAATACAGTACAAGATTTGCAGGACAGAGTAATTGCCAATATTACAGAATTGAAGGAGAAAATCAAATTAGCAAGAGATGAAGCTAACAGGGTAGGTAGTGCTGTGCTCACAAAAGTAGCCATATAGACTTTTTTTAAGCACTCTTATAAAAGGTTTGTGTGCCTTAAAGAATTTTGAAAAAAAAGGATACATTTGATACGTACTGTAACATGCAAATTATTTACTATTGTAAAATCCACTCAGATAATTCTGTCCTTACTAATTAATTAGCTGATATAAGATGTGTGTCAATGTAAACACATTGGATATATTATAAGCTCTGTTTCTTTAAAATTTAGTTTTAACAGTTTTGAAATAAATAATTATTTCTATACATTGACAATTTTTTGTTTCTAGATTCGTGTTGGATTGGAGTTCCTTGGCAATACCACAGTTACATTACGTAACCCAGAGAACATTAATGAGGCAGGATCCTTCACTAGATTGTCCATGTATATACAGACAACACAGAAAGATGCCTTGCTAGCCTATGTAGGAGGAGATCATATTCCAGGCAGACCAGTGGTTCCTGTAAGATTATGCCTACTGTGTATAATATTCAAAATAAACATTTTCATGAATATTTCTATACTAATATCAAAACAAAATTGACCAGTTGTACAGAACCATTTTCATTTACTGGTTGAATTGGTAATAATGCTTCTGTAAAGGTGACATATTTTGCTTTTGCTCATTTTGCAATAAAGTTACAATTGTTCAAATATCCCCCGCATTAATTTTATCTTTAGGGAAGAGCTTTGCAAGTGCACTTTTTAATCTGAAAAAAAAAAAAACTTAGTATAATATCCAGTTAGAAATGGACAAAGCCTTTTGTAATTTTTTTGAAGAACTTTTTTTTGACATAAGTTCAGCCTACTGCTTTAGAATTTAATTTTCTTTCAAACTGTAAGAAAGAAAATTTCTGAAAACTGGTTAAGTTTTCCCAGTTACCTGATAATGTTATGTCTTGTCATAAATTTAGATTTGTTTACTTTTGTAGGACTACATGTCAGTAGAACTGAGAAATGGACAAACTGTTTTCAGATTCAATCTAGGAGCTCAAGAAGGTCCTACAGAGATCGTCCATCCATGGGACCTGTCTGATGGAGGATGGTATAACATCATTGCTGAAAGGTAAAATTTGTACTGCTCAGATTATAGAGCAACCATTTAACTTTAGATTAATTTGATTCAGAGGGCCCTCATGGGGTTTTTGATTATGTGATTACTTGGACGTTTTTTTAATGATTATTTGATTATTAAGCCAAATATTTCATGATTATTAGGACTGTATTTTTAGTTTATGATTATTTGATTACTAAAGATAAGCAAATATTTAATGATTATGTGATTATATTGGCAAAAAAATGGTGATTATGTGATTACTAGGACCCCCCCCATGAGGGGCCTCAATACAGTGTCAATCACTGTTGTTTCTTCTTCTGACCTTGTATGTTCAATTCACACTGATATCAATGTAGTTATTCTTGATAGCTTACCTTTATATAAGAGATATTCTAGTTTCTTTTATATTGTTATTTTTTTATTTAACTACAACAGAATTGGAAAGGTTGGAACATTAACCTTGAGAAAAGAAAACGACCTTGGCAATGTTGATGTAGAAGACGTAAAAGGAGAAGCTCAGGGAACATTTACTGTACTAGAACTTGATCCTGACACCACTAAATTCTATGTGGGTGGAGTGCCGTATGGTGTCAGTGTAAGTTGTAATAATTGTGGGTATGAAATAACTCTGACCGAATTTTCATTAAATTTCATGAAAAACAAAACTTTTTTTTGAAGTTGGATTTTATATTTTTATGGTGGTATCACCCTTCTTCAAATTGTTCAATTGCAAATAAGATCTGAAAACAATATTTTTGAAGATCATGAGATGGACATTTTATATAAATCAATCTTTCGTTCATACCCACCAGACAGTTGGAATTTTTTTCTACAGGTTGATGATCTTTTAATTTTCATGTAACATTCTATTGGAATATATTATGTGTCTGACTTTCAATTAACCAGTTAAAAAGAAATCAAAGTTTATCTGTTTATTAATCCACACAAAAGACTGTTTGTAAAGAAAACCTATGTTATAATAAAAAATTATTTTAAGACTGCTTTTTACAATATCAAATTTCACCATATTTTGATTAAAACATTTCAGTTGCCACCTGGTATCGGATTTGGGTCTTATCAAGGTATCATGGAGGAAGTCATGTGGGATGAGAGACCCATGGGATTATGGAACTTCGTAGACGGGGAGAATAATTATGTTGGTGCACAAGAAAGGTAACTTTTAATTTAAATCTGAACCTTAAGCATAACTTATAGAAAAACTTTTACGATTCTCAATATTTTTAAATTCATTTAATGTAACTTTCCAGCCTATCCAAAACCTAGATGAATAAAATATGCAAGTACATGTGATGAGTGATATGTGTTTGCCATTTTCAGAAACAAACTGACTGGAGTGATTTCAAACGGGTTCCGATTTGATGGCCGAGGATATGTTACTGTCAGTGCCAAAGCTATAGGCTTTAAACCAAATAAGGGAGGAGATCTGATTCTTAAATTTAAAACATATTCCCAGAATGGCTTGATCTTGTACATGGGCAAGAACAGAGACTTCGTATCTCTAGAAATGAGAGATGGACATGTCTTCTACCAGTATGATCTGGGTGGCATGCCAGCCAAACTGATGTCTAATAAGACTTACAATGATGGACAGTGGCACACAATCGAGGCTCAGAGAATTGAAACAGAAGGATATCTCAAAGTGGATGGAAGTGACGGTAAGTTGTTGGATATCTCAAGGTGGTTAATGATCCACCAATATGGAATGTATTATGTTAAACTGTTGTCTCTCTGTCCATCCGTCTGTTGTGAACATGTTGGACAATAACTCAAAAATGCTTTAACCAATTTGCATGAATCTATGGAGAATTGTTTTTATGCCCCACCTATGATAGTAGAGGGGCATTATGTTTTCTGGTCTATGCCTCCGTTCGTTCGTCCGTCTGTCTGTGCATCCATCCGTCTGTCCCGCTTCAGGTTAAAGTTTTTGGTCAAGGTAGTTTTTGATGAAGTTGAAGTCCAATCAACTTGAATCTTAGTATACATGTGCCCTATGATATGATCTTTCTAATTTAAATGCCAAATTAGAGTTTTGACGCCAATTTTACAGTTCACTGAACATAGAAAATGATAGTGCAAATTTCAGGTTAAAGTTTTTGGTCAAGGTAGATTTTGATAAAGTAGAAGTCCAATCAACTTGAAACTTAGTGTACATGTTCCCTTTGATAACATCATTCTAATTTTAATGCCAAATTAGAGAATTTATTCCAATTTCACGGTCCACTAAACATAGAAAATGATAGTGTGAGTGGGGCATCTGTGTACTGTGGACACATTCTTGTTATCTATTGAGGTAAGCTCCTGTGCGATTGTTATAAATTTTAGATTTTACGCTTCAGAGTAATGGGATTTTATTCATAAACAGGTTTTTTCTGAGTTTTTGAGCTGTAACTCAAAAGTGCTTTGAGTGCTTTTTATGAATCTTTGGTAATGGGTTTATGTTTATAAAAAAATGAAATAAAATTGACGAAAATGTCTGTAAATTGTTGGATTTATTAGTATAGTTATACAGGTCTCAAGAATATTATCTTTATGTTTATTTGAGTCATATTTAAATGGCATGTTTATTTCTATTGTATATATTGCATGAGTTCCAAGAGTTGTGATGTTAGGATGTATGTATCAAGTTCATTTCATGAAAACATGACTGGAGTTTTGATTCAATCTTAACATAATTATCATTGTTATTTATGTCACTGTATGTATATTTTAGGAGTATCTGGATTTTCCCCTGGCAATCTAAAGGAGCTAGCTTATGAAGATTCTATCTTTATTGGAGGATACAATGAATTCCTTACCCCTGTAGATAAGTAAGTGCTTAAACAAAATTTATCATTATCAAATAATATAAATAAGAAAATGTGGTATTATTGCCAATCACATATCACTCAACAAGAGGCAGAGTTTGAAAAGAACATAATTGAAACATCCTATTCAGAAGCTCTTGATATGAATTTAGTATAAGCTGTCATATTTAGTGTTCTTTTCAAATGCTAAAAGAGTGAACTGGATGATCATAGGAAGTGCCATTTTACTCTTGGGATTTCAGTCTGTCCAAAATATAGTTTTACTCTGGTAATGTTAGTGACAAAATGGTTTAAGCAATGTAGGTTTCTTTTAATTTTGAAAACCATAGCTCTTTTGAGATCTGTCAAATACCAACTGCCTGTTTTCAGAACACTAATAATTTTTTTATATGTTTAATGAACTTCAAATTCTTAGTCCGATCTTTTTTAATTTATAGTAACGATCACTAACCAATTGACTTGGTCAGCCAGCCTACAGTAATGAGTTGAAATATGTTTGCACTTTCCAGATTTGTAGGACACTTGTTTCTTGTATTTTGATACCTTGAATTACAAGTTTGGATATGCTTTGCATAAGTTAGCATTCATTCTTGTTTATTTTCTATTTTCTTTTGAAATTATAATTTTGTTTTTGAACAGGTATGTGAGTTCAATAGGATTTGATGGTTGTGTAAAGGATGTACAGTTTGATGCCACCATTTGGGATCTAAATAAGAACACCAGGGCATTAGGAGTCTTGCCTGGATGTCCAGCTAAGGTAAAATATTGTTCTGAGAATATTTTTTAAACTTTTCCTCAAATTAAAGATTTTGATATGCCATCTTTCTTGAATTTTTATAACTTAATCCATTCCACTGTGAGAAGAATAAATACCTTAAAGTAACAAATATTTACCCATAAAAAGATTTTGCCTATATATTGAAAATACTCCACAAACTTTTCCAATCTTAGATTCAAAGGAAATAATTTTGAATTTGTTCAATTTCAGATAAGAAGAACAGCCAATTTTGCCTCTACTGGCCATGTTGCCATGGTGACAGATAGTATTGGAGAAAACTTTGATGTGACCTTTAAAATGAAGACATTGACCAATAACAGCTTGCTATTGTATGCTGGTAATAATGCAAAGGTAAGAATATATATTTAGGTAGATTTTTTTACTGTAAATAAGTCAATAGGGGTCAACTTTGACTAAGGGAGCTGCATCCTAGTATTAGAACTGAAAATTTTGTCAGATTGTACCATTAAGATTACGCCAATACCCTAACTGGGGGACAGGCTTACAGTTATTCAAACCAATCTGATTTAATTTCTCTCTAATGGACTCTTAGATCACAAGAATTTGCAATGATTGTAAATGCAAGAGAGCTGAAAGTGACTCAAACATGAAAAAGTAAAAAAAGAACCAGTTTCCTAACCATAAAATAGACTGTAAATGTTTTGTTTTTTTCAGGATGAAGTGTTTTCTGTATCAGTTGTGAATGGTCGTATCATTGTGACAAGTGATGCAGGAAATGATCTGACCACAATAGAAAGTGATGTTAGTTCTAAATATAATGATGGAGAGTGGCATTACTTATCTCTAATGAAGATGGGAAAGAAGTAAGTCACATATTGTTATGGTAACTGTAACCATGGTAATCTCATCACTATTGGAAACTTATCTGACTTCTATTATTAAAGTGGATGAGAATTAACTATGCAGTTTATTATTATTATTTTAAATACACAATTTAATTGAGAATTTATATTCACCTGCAAAACTTCCCACATTTCTACAAATTTAAGTATTTCCAAAAGTACTAATATGCCCTTTGATTTTTTTTCGAAATAAAAATTTGATAAAAAATCTATAAAAAATCTATTGAAATTGCAGTTTTTAGCCATCTTTCAGCATTTAAGATTTGATTTTCAATGCAGAATATAATGCATTATTTGTTGTACCTAAAGGTATGCAACTATGAAATTGTTGGTATCCGAAAATGAGGCTTACCTATTTCAAAGCAATTTGAAAAGACAGCAATATTTACAGCTAACTTTTCTATTAAAAAAATATGCTCACTAGCTCTTTTTAAATACAAGATTTATTCTAACAGACTAATGATGAATATAGATGACAGAGAGATGGTAAATAGAATGTCAAAGGGAGACGACTCTAGCGTAACTACAAATCCAGTCCTTTACTTTGGAGGATTTGATGGAATACTTCCTGATGCTTTGGTAGGATCCACCAGCCCATTTGTAGGGTGTATATCTGATGTCACAGTTAACAACAAGTAAGTAGTGTAAGGGAAGATAACTCAAACTCTTTATCAGATTTTCCTTATAAGACAATACCAGACCTGCCAACTATCCCGATTTTAGCGGTATTATCCCGATTTTCATGCTTCAACCCGAATCCCGATATCGGGTTCCTAAAACAAGCAGAAAACCCGATTTTCACAAATTCTACCCGAGAAAATTTTGTTCTTACCGATTTCCGGTAATGGAGTACAACATAGAGATATTATCCAATCAAATTCATCGTAGTATCTGATATTCGGGTCATGTTGATTTACCTGAGGATTATCGATCTGTTTTGACACTGAAGTATTATGTAAACATATACACGTGCCTGGATAAAATCAATGATTTGTCAAGGTTTATGGCTCTTAATTGGTAATAAAATTATTGATCTTTGTTATTTATACCGATCAGCTTGGGACTTGTGTAATTAGCTGTTTTAATTTTTTTATTTATCTTTCTTTAATTGAGATTAATTATTTTCTAATAAAATAAGCTAGTTAAAAAATACTTTAATCAGGTGAACAAAATTAATAATTTATCTGGGTGATAAATAATGATCAAAAGAATTTTGCAAATTAAACGTAAAGGCTTGGATGCTGTTTGCACATTGAGACAATTAATTGTTATAAAAATAATATGAAAAATGGTACTGAATCATATCAGTTCAAACTATCACAATGGTTGTTACTCCACCCAGCAAGAAGAAACGTATGCCATGCCGTTTTCTTGAAAAATGGCAGAATGACCTTAAGTTTTCAAGCTGGTTGACCAAGTCCAACATAGGAGACTCCCATGCCTACTGCAAATTATGCAATAAAGACTTCAGAATAGATCACGGTGGCCTTAATGATGTTAATAAACACACCAACACAGCAATGCACATTAAGAACCTACAAGCTCAGAACAGTACCAAGTCTGCCTCCAACTTCTTCACCCGTCCCGATGATGATGGTGTGACACAAGCAGAAGTCCTCTTTGCCTACTCTATAGCTGAACACAACATACCATTCTCTTATGCAGACCATTTCACCAAACTATGCAAAGTGATGTTTCCAGATAGCAAGATCGCAACCAAATTTGCTTGTGGCAGAACCAAGGCTACTCAGATCGTCAAAAGATCCCTAGCTCCTGCACTTCAGCAAGATGTTATCACCAACTTAAGAACACAGCCATTCTCACTTGCAATAGATGAAAGCAACGACAGAAACACTGATAAATGCCTTGCCATTTTAGTAAGATACTTCACTTCAGACAGTGCCAAGACCAGATTCTTAACTATGCCAATCTGCAACATAGGAACTTCACAGAACATCTTCGACCAACTACAGCAGACCTTTGCCAACTACACCATACCTTGGACTAATGTACTTAGCTTCATGTCAGACAACTGCAGTGTGATGATGGGAAAGAACAACTCAGTGATGACCCGCATCAAAGAACAGTCACCAGACGTTTTTGACTTTGGTTGTGTATGCCACTTAGCCAACCTTTGTGCAGTAGCCGGTGTTAAAGCCCTACCAGTATCCATTGATGACATGCTTGTAGACATCTACTACCACTTCCACCATAGCTCAAAGCGAAAAGAACAGTACAAAGAGTTCCTAGACTTCTGTGATGTAGAACCAAGCAAGTTACTCAAACATGCAACTACAAGATGGCTCAGCTTAGAAACCTGTGTTGACCGCACTCTTCACCACTGGCCAGCTCTCACCAGTTACTTCAACTCTCACTGTGAGGTAGAGAAACCCGGACGCATTCAGAGAGTAGCAGCTCAACTCAGTGACCATGAGATCCACCTATACTTCTACTTTCTCAGCTTCATCTTGGGACCACTCAACAACTTTAACACCATCTTCCAAGCTTCAGAGGCACGTATTGGTTACCTGGCAGCAGAGATGAAGACTCTTCTAAGAACCTTCCTGGGAAAATTCGTCAAGGCAAAACTCATACAGACTACTCCAGATCTCACAACTATAGATTACAGTAATCCTGACAACCACCTACCCAACAGTATTCTTAGCATTGGACCCAAGGCAAGAGGCTACCTGTATGACCACTCAGATGACATATCTCCAACAGTACTTCAGAAACTTTTTAGGTATTTATAACATTTTACTATAAATTATAAGCATTTGGGGTATATGTCAATAAGATACAAAGTCAAGTACTTCCCACTGGACATTCAATCATTATACAAAACAATGAGATTACTATTTTTTATAACTTACATAGCAGTTGTGGTATGTGTCAATGAAGTAAAATATTAATGAGTTAACTTTTCTGAACATGCATGAAGTATTTGCCACTGGACAAAACAATTTAATAGATAAAATATGATTTGTATTCTTCTGCTTAAGTGTGCTGTTATAGTCTTAGATGTTTATTATTTTCTTTCTTTTTCAGTTCAGTTCGTCAATTCTATTGTGCAGTAGTTAAGAAGATGGTGACCAAGTTTCCCTTCAATGATCCAGTTGTTTCATGTTTGGCATTCCTCAACCCAGCAGAGAGAGGTAATCTTGACTTCAATGACACACTGAAGATTGTCAAGAGATTTCCAGTACTTGTACCATCTACCCAGTTTGCAGCATTGGAAGAAGAGTTCATTGACTACCAGGTGTCACCAGTTGATGAGCTACCCAAGTTTGACTCAGATACCAGAGTAGACTCCTACTGGGCTGCAGTTTCAGCAATGACAAACAAGATAACAAGAACAGCAAGGTTTCCACTACTAACCAGAGTCACTAGAGCAATGTGCTGTATACCCAACTCCAATGCAGATTGTGAGAGAGTCTTCAGTATGGTCAAGAAGATACACACAGAACACAGGGCATCACTGGACAACTCTACACTCTGTGATCTACTCACCACTAAGATAAACTCAGACTGTGCATGCTTCCAGCTAAAACCAGATAAAGACTTGTTGAAGACAGCAAAGAAAGCATGTGTTGCTTACAACAAAGACTGTGGAAACTAGTGCTAAATGACAATTTTATAGGGCTGACAATTTTAAGTGATGACAATGTAACTTAGTGCTTTCTTCTTAGTGCAAAATGAACATTAGTAGCTTTCATGTTTTTATGCTCCTTGTGTATTATTGTTATGTATTGTTTTGTATTGTTTTATCTCCTTTAAATGCTAATAAATATTATTAATGACATTTAGTTTGTTTTAATGACATAATGAGGCAACAAAATCACAAGTATAAACAACTAAGTCATTGTTTATTAATTCATTTTAAATCAATATAGTAAAAATACAAATAAAACACTGAAATCAAACAAATAAAACAAATGAAACAAAAGAAAGAAATGTCTTTATTCAGAATGATGCACACAAGCATCAAAACAGACTCAAGAGCAAAAAAAAAAAAAAAAATGATCCAAAATATACATGAAATACTTTCTACTGGACATTAAAAAAAAATACAGTCATAAGATGAAGCGATACACAAATTTTTTTATCCCGCGGGGAAAATCCCCCATGAAGGTTTTCAAAAGTTGGCAGGTCTGCAATACCTGTAAGTTGAGGTTTAACTATGTAAATGAGAATTTTACACATTTGAAGTCTTAATAGTCCTACTAGAGGATTACATCACCCTTTTATTAATTTTTTTGCTTTGTGGCTTTGAAATTAATTGATGTAACTGTGACATGATTGTAAATTGTGAACTCTTTACTTTCAGATTCTTAAACTTTGCTAGTATTCCAAACCAAAATGTAAGAGGAGCTAAGTTCAGTGATTGTCCCATGGTACATCCAGGAGCCAAAATTGAGGAACCTGTTATTCGAACCACTCCGGCTCCTAGTGGTTTAACATCACCAGGTAACTATTCACACTTTGCTATTGTAGAATATAATATTTCTAGACTATGGGCAGAGATTAGGTAATTGTAATTGATTGTGATTAATTGCAATTTCTCATGTAGCGTGTTCATGAAAAATGGCTTTGATATGAACTTTTTATAAAAAATCGGTCAAATCTGGATAGGAATATACATGTTACAGAGCCTAAAAAACTTAATGGATGCACAGAATTTCCTAGGTACTAAATTCCTCAAAAGAAGTTTATCATTTTTGAAGTTGTCTGAGACATTACTGATATAATCCTACATATAAATATCATAATGAACTTGCAAGATTGTATATATGAGAGTGCTTACAATACCAGGCAAATACACAAATGCTTGGTATTTTTATCACCTTTGCACTATATTGTGTCATGGGATTAAAATGTCAATTAAAACCATCAAAAACCACTAATAAATAAGTTTTAATCTTAAAATGTTATATTGATTTTCAAATCAAAGTTTTTTTGTACTGTTCAGAAAATTTACTTGCAGTCATATCAGTACTGTTTTAAAGTAGCCTTTCAGACAATAATGAATTATGCTGATGTGTACAGATAATACCAAGTCCAAGACAGATCTAAATTGACTTTCAGAAATTACTGGGTGCATTTGATATTTCGATATTTTTACAAATGGACAAAAATGTGTGATTGAAGGAAAATCTGCATACAGGTATATGTATCAGATATCAAAATGCAATTTCCTATTATTATGATACTCACGTAGTCACATTTTATCGCTATTTTGTGCATTTTTCCTTTGATCTTTTTTTGTGATAATTCTCATATCATGCTTCTCGCTTGAGATGGAAAAATTATCGCTAAAAATTAAGGAGGCCATGTGGCGTTGCTAACGTAATTGACAACGTCGTCATAGGTAAAATAACGATAAACAGATTATCATTGGTCATATCAACTCAATTTCTTTTCTCACTTTCGCTGTACCAGCTCAAGCGAGAAAATCAACTTCGTTGAGATAATCAACGATAATCTATAAATTCGCATTAAAAAAAAAAACAGTAATTTCTGAATTTACAGTAATTAAATGTGTTTTGTTAGTTCTGAAGATTTCACCAATAGATTTTGTTCAACTCAAACAAAATAATGGTGGTGGTACATTACTTATTTATTCAATTTACTACATGACATTATAATAAATGGTGTGTCAACACAAATCTGTCTAGACTTTTGATAATTTACTTCCTATATTGTAGCTGGACCAGAAGAACCAGCACAGTGTGTCCTACCTAATCCTACCAGTTTAGGAGCACCATCAGACATGGGAGAAGGACACTTCTTTGGAAAATCTCCTTACAGCTACTTCGAGTATGATCAGTTGCCATCAGGACTGAGAGTCAAGTATGTAATTGCTTAACATAAGGTCTGGTAACATCCACAGATTTCTATTATTTTTTTAAAATCTGAAATGAGACATAATGTTTTCCTGATAAGGAGGATTTTTTTTATAGTTATAATTTACATTTAAAGAATTTTAATTGAAAAGTGAGCAAGTATATGTATTGAATTTTTATTTGCATTTTGAATGTAAAAAGAAACTTTTAAGTGGATGATGTATTTGACTGCATTTAAATATGAATATTAATATATAGAAGTAAGGAGATGTTTCAAATTGATTTATGACTAATGATCACTTATAATTTAACCAACAGGTCAGAATTTGAAGTACGGCTAAAGACCACGTCTGGTAATGGTGTTGTTTTCTATGCATCTGATGTAAGACATACAGATTTTTTGTCACTGTTTATGAAGGAGGGCAACATTATCTTCTCATTTGATTGTGGAACAGGAGAAGCTGTGATTGCCAGTCCTCAAACTTACAACGATGGACAATGGCATACTGTAAGTTATGGATAAGTTATTCTCAAAACTTAAAATAGGGGACAATGGCATAATATAAGTTATGGACATGTTGTTCTCAAAACTTAAAATAGGGGACAGTGGCATACTGTAAGTTATGGACATGTTGTTCTCAAAACTTAAAATAGGGGACAGTGGCATACTATGAGTTATGGACATGTTGTTCTCAAAACCTAAAATAGGGGACAGTGGCATACTATAAGTTATGGACATGTTCTCAAACTAACAATGACGGACAATGGCATACTGTAAGTAGATATTACATTGCTTGGTTTTTATTTCACTGGAAACAAAATAATTTCATATGTGATAATTTCACATGTGAAATAAACTCTGTTATTTAACTCCTCTGACGTCAAACAACTAAAGGTAATGTCAAGAAGTTGTTGATGACGTACACGGCATCAAAGCAACTATGGATGTGTAAAAAAAGATAGTTCCTTACAAATTTTATGTCCCATTTATGGGCATTATGTTTTCTGGTCTGTGCGTCCTTTCGTCTGTTTGTACCACTTCAGGTTAAAGTTTTTGGTCGAGGTAGTTTTTGATGAAGTTGAAGTCCAATCAATTTGCAACTTAGTAAACATGTTCCCTATGATATGATCTTTCTAATTTTAATGCCAAATTAGAGATTTTATCCCAATTTCATGGTCCATTGAACATAGAAAGTGATAGTACAGATGCGGCATCAGTGTACTTATGAAACATTCTTGTTTACCTAAATTCAACTAAAAATTATATTGTCAATGTACACAATAAAAGAATTTCAAATACAGAAAAATATTGTTTAAAGGCAATTCTAATTGAAAGTTATAGTGAGTTATAGTTTACAGTTATTGTTAACACAGAGATGGACAGTGCTGTTTAATATGCAAGTACTGATACAAAGTTGTATAAAAGCTGAAGAGGAAGGATATCATTTTAAGGAAGGACTGTATTGCAATTGATTGTTGATGCCAAAGTATTACAATTCCCTTCTTCCAATAATTGTTTCCAGTCTTCAAAAATCATTTGAGATACATTTCATATAAAAAGATCTAAATGATTTAATTCCAGAAGTAAAAAAAGACCTGTTCTTACCACTGTAAAAAAATGATTTTGAGAAAAAAAAAATGTTATGCTGTCTATGAATGAATTAAATTTGAGTGACAAATGTGACAATTTTATCTTGTATTATTATAGGTGAAGTTTATGAGGAATTTGAAGCAAGGTGCTATGGAGATAGATGGTCAGAGGATTATTGAAGGAGATGGACTGTCCAAAGGTTCAGCAAGGTCACTGAATGTAAAGCCTCCTTACTATGTGGGTGGTATGCCTGATAATAAAGAATATACAACAAAAGTCGGCCGAAATTTAATGGTGAGTCATTGACAAGGTTCTTCATTTATGAAGAATAAATAGTATTGCTTGACTGTAAATTCATTCATCACTTAATTGACAACTGTACAAAAATTAGAAATAATTTATATCCAGACATTTTCAAGAAACATCCTAGTTGTTTTGAAAAAAAACAACATTTCATTGAGACTTACATCTTTAAATCTTTTCAGCAAGAACACTGCAACATTCTTAGTGGTATACAATACAGAGGAGATTTAAAATGTCTTTCATTTAAAAAATAATATTGAAATTAACAAAGAAAAAGTTTAATGCTTGAATGTCTTAATTTTAACGATATTTCAGTTTGATTATTGTATGTTTCAGATAGAAAAGCAAATTTTCGTATTTCAATCCTTTGAAAAACTCAACTTTTTGCCAAATAGAGCTTTATTCCCCAACTATTGACAGAATATTTAACATTCTAGCAGGGACATCAAATATGGGTATTTCAACATCACTGGTCAACTAAATCCATTGTTGAAGATTCTACATTTTTAAGGCTTGTTCAGAGTGTCAAATTGTGTGAACAGAAATCCTTCATATATCTGTTATTTAAGGGATATTTAGCGTTTCACAGCAATTTGATGCATGCATGAAAAAAAATTAATAAATTCATTGGAATTTAGTATGAAATAAAGTAATTTCACTTACAAACAAAAGAAATAAAAAGTAACAATATTAAAGTTGGCAGATTATACACATATTTTTACAATTGACTCTTTTTCTAGGTTTTGCTATCATATGTAAGTTTGGAGTATATTGACCAGTCAAATTTCATCTCTCAGTCTACTATAACAAATATTTTCTGTTCTAAGATGTATATTTGATATAATATCGATATAAAATTAACAAACAATAAGCTTTCTAACATATTCATTTTAATTCAATGAATTATCTCCCTTGTCTAGTTAAGTTCCTGTACTTCTGTAACAAAAAAAATAATCATCTCTCTTCCACTTCTAAATGGCATTAAAAGTAATTGTCAGATCTGCCATGAATGATGTTTCAATTGTACATGCTGTGTAAGCACAAAAGTCTAAAAGAATTTATCTGTTTGATAATATTATGAAATTTAAATTTTATACTTGTAATTATTAAGAGAAAGAGCTGAAAATTGATGAATTCTGTTTGTTTTTGATTCTGTGACATCAAACATATTTAAAAAGAAAATCAATCTTATTTGATGGAATTCTGTGGTATTTTCTTTATTCATTGATGTGGTATGGGAGATAACTTATTCTTCTCATTTAAAAACAAAAAAGAAACTATTTTTTCCTATTTAACAAGTTAGTTCAGTTGGTTTAGTTAGGACTTTCTCGTTATTGGTCACATTGGTAACCTGTAGTCTGTAACGACTCTCTCCATGTCTGTAATAACTTTCAAGTTTTTCCTACAACAAATACATATTAAACAGTCTTTTAACAATTTCCAACTTTTATTCACAATGCTCCAAAGTTTTTTCCCATGGTACATCACTATACTACAGAAAGAAAAAAAAATCATTTTGTTTTCCAATTCCAAACTGTTTGAATTTTTGTTTTTCTTATTACATATTTTCCTTAGGAATGATTAATATATTAAAAACAACAGTACATTTAGCAAATTCTTGAATTCCATGATATTTTGAACGAAATAGAAATTAAATTGTTCCTTTGCACATGGATATAAATATATCTCACTTTTATATGGATTTTTGTGCTCCACCTACGATAGTAGAGGGGCATTATGTTTTCTGGTATGTGCCTCCGTTCGTCCGTCCGTCCGTCTATGCGTCCGTTCGCTTCAGGTTAAAGTTTTTGGTCAAGGTAGTTTTTGAAGAAGTTGAAGTCTAATCAACTTGAAACTTAGTACACATGTTCCCTATGATATGATCTTTGTAATTTTAATTCCAAATTAAAGTTTTGACCCTAATTTCACGGTCCACTGAACATAGAAACTGATAGTGCGAGTGGGGCATCCGTGTACTTGGGACACATTCTTGTTGTTTCTGATTGACTGAAAAGGTGGATTCAAGCAAAAATGGCTAAATAAAGTTATTAGATATAGGAAGATGTGGTGTGAGTGCCAATGAGACAACTCTCCATCCAAATAACAATTTAAAATAAAGTAACCAATTATTGGTCAATGTACGGCCTTCAACATGGAGCCTTGGCTCACACCGAACAACAAGCTATAAAGGGCACCAAAATTACTAGTGTAAAACCATTCAAACGGGAAAACCTAGGGTCTAATCTATATACAAAAAAACAAGAAAACGAGAAACATGTATAAATTACATACACATACGACAACTACTGTACATCAGATTCCTGACTTAGGACAGGTGCAAACATTCGCAGCGGGACTATACATGTATTTCCTAATTGTTGGAACATTACAGATTTAAAAGTTGAAACAAGTGAAATTTGGCTATGTTCAAGGTTTTATGTTGCTTTCCCTTCTATAATTATTTCACCATTACATAGAAGAGATTTTAAGGAATACACACATGTATTTGTATTGTATTTTCATTCATGCTGATGTCAATTATTGATTTTACTTTTAAAAAGTAAGTATGAGTTAAGTTCAAAACTGACATTTGTGACTGTAAAATCTAAGATTGATGTCTGCAACCTGAAACTGTGATAACAATTTTATAGCACGAATGAAATGAAGCTGAATAAAAATTGATAATGCTTTTTAACATCTGACTTAACCCAAGGTACAAAAATTAATATGATTTTTTTCATTTATATAATAATTGATCTATTTTATTCAGGGTGTATCCACTGCTTTCCAAGGCTGTATTGCTGACTTGACATTAAGTGGTAAACCCATGCCTACACCTATTGTAGAGAATGATGTCAGAAGATGTTATACTGCTAATTACGAGTCAGGATCTTTCTTCTTCAATAATGGTGGATATGTTCAATTAGGTATGGAAAAAGGGAAAATGTCTTAATTATAGAGACCCCATGGGGATGTCCAAGTTTAATGCTGAGTTCACACATAATTCAAATTCGATTCCCATTAACTAATTCGAATTAGTTTAATTCGCATTCGAAATGTTTTACGTCCTAATGTCAATTCTAATTTGAATTGCAATGCACATCAAAATCGCTTTACTCTCATAACGACGTTAACTTTTAATTCATATTAACAAAAACATATTTCTGATTTGAATTGGGTAATTCAATTAAAAAAGAAGAGTGTGTGAACGCGATTAGCGAATTTTATGCGCATTCGATTCGAATTAAATGTGCGTGTGAACGAAGCCTCATAATATGATTTGTTTTGCCTATATAATCACATAATTATTAAAAAAAAATTATACCAGATAATCAAAAATCATAAATATAGTCCTAAGTTATCAAATAGTCATGAAATATTTTGCCTGTTCATCAAATAATCACTACAAAAATGGCCAAACAGCATGCCAAGCAGTCATATAATCAAAAAACCCACGAAGACACTCATTACATCTTAGACAATTTTAGAAATAAGTGTAGATCAGTATTTTAATGGGAATTAAGCTTCCCTAAACCAATCTAGTAACACTTGTATTAAAAATCTGTATTAATTATCTGATTATTTACAGATGACACGTTCTCTGTCGGTGTTGACATCACCATATCATTAGAAGTGAGACCCAGAAGTTTAACTGGTGTCTTGTTGTCTGTTCACGCTGATAATGGTGGTGACTTCTTACTTCTACAGATGGTTAATGGAGAGGTTAGTGATAATATAAATATAGGATTATCAATTGCTATGAAAATTCACTATTTACGTACATTTGTACATGTAATGGCTGTTGAAGAATAGTGTGTTAGATTTGAAAGCATATTTATGTACTGTAAATTCAGAAAGTAATGCAAGGTTTTTATTAATGGGAAAAATGCGACAGAGTTCTAAATGCAATAATTAAAACTCGCATTTTGAATTATTTTGGATGAAGTAAACAAGTTTTTTCTCAAAATCGTAAAAATTAAAATCCCATTATAGTCAAAAATGACAAAATTGCAATAATAAAGGCACGCAATAATTTCTGAATTTACAGTAATTCTAATCAGAGGAATGATGAAATGAAATCCAAGCAGTCCAAACTTCTAAAGATGAAGGACAATGAACCCAACATATTTAAAGATAAACATTTTAAAGAATTCTACAATGTTTTATCTTTTTAATTTTTTTCAGCTAATATTAACAGCTGATAATGGTGGTGGCGAATTCTCTACTAGATATACTCCACAAGTAGCCAATAAATTATGTGACAGTCAGTGGCATAAAATTGAAGGTAATTAATTTTATATATTTTAACCTCCTTTTAAATTAAATTTTATACTTGATAGTACTGGGACAAACATGTGCGTATTGCAATCAGCATGTCTACAGAGATAATTTTTCTTTTGAAACATCATGTTTCAGTGGTGGATCCAGGAATTTTCTTTAGTGGAGTCCCATTGACTGCTTATAACTGGAGGCCCTCCAGTGATTCCATATATAATCAACCAAATTTTTTCCACAAAAGTGGGGGGCCCCAGGCCCCCTAAAAACCTTTAAAATCTGCCTCTGTGTATATACCACTTATAGGTTTGAACTTTGTAAATACATCTGTTTCAAATGCCTCTTTTGGGAAGAACTTTCTTTATTTATAGATATCTTGAATGTTTACCTACTGGTTCCAAGATATGGTCTTTATGCTTCATCTCATAGTGACACAACTTTGAAATGTTTCTAGGATAAATTAACATGGATAGCGGCCAAATTTGTATTTTTATTTATAAAATATCTGATTTAATATGTTTGTTATTTATACATTTCTTTACCTTCTTTCAGCTACAAAAGCTAAGAATGTTTTATTGATGAAAGTAGATGGTGAGGATGTTCCACATGGTGAAGGTAAACCAGGATCATCATCTGCTGAAACAAAGAATCCACTTTATATTGGAGGGGTTCCAGGTAGGTCAAATTCAGTTTACAAAACTTCTTAAAAGTATTTATAAAGGAGTTAATGTATTTGGTATTAGTTGATAAATCTAGATATAGATACATGTAACAACAAATCTTATTTATGTTTCATTCAATTCTTTATTAATAGCCATGACTGTTCCTTCTTTAATTGACCCCGTGCAGTGAACATAGAAATAACAGTTGTCTGTTCGCTTGGTCTTGTTATCACTCTCACACGTATAGAGTTATGCCCCTTGGAAATATTAATGATATTGAAAATTTCAATATTTTACTTAGACATTTGGTCACAGTGTATGAATTGTTTTGAGGCTTCTAGCGATGTGGGCTAAAGCTCATTAAAATGTCAGTATGATGTTATGGTACCCAGATGTTTATTTTTCTTATCCTGTGATCTCAACCAGGAATCTGTCACATTGAGAACAACATCACAGAAATATTTTCTTACTGGTTGAGATTGAAGAAGAAAATTGCATTTTTTAAGAGAGTTTTTTTTAAGTAAACAGTAACCCATTTTTTTCTTTATATGAGCTTGAAAGATCATTTTGTATTTATAGAATATTGATTCCTATATATGAAATTTTTCAGACTTTGAAAGAGATGGTATGTTGGCAGACAGCAATCTGATTGGTTGTATGCGTAACCTAATGATTGATGACAAACCTCGATACATATCTGGTGGTGTTGCTAACGGCGATGTTAACCTTGATGCTTGTCCAGTAAACTGATGATAATACTCTGACCCAGGATGATCCAAACAGAAGATTTATTTTTTAATATGCATGTACAATCAAAAATATATTTACAATGGTGCTACTTCACATGTTGTTTTTTGTTTTTATGAAAACTTCACCTTTTTGTATAGACAAAGAGTGTTTAACAAATAATTGTTAATCATTGATAGTTTAAACTTGTTAGGATTGTGAAAACATCACAGATTAAATGTGAAGTTATATATTCAAAGAAATATTTCATATATAAATGCAATTAAGTATTATAAAATCTTATGAAAAGAACAACATTTATTAATGACAGGTTTTGCATAAATGAATTACCATACAATTCCTATGTTATAAAAAATAAAGGAAATGAATTACTATAGAAATGGTTTGATTTGCAATAAGCAATTTCTAAATGTTTTATTATTTTTAAACAGTGAAATGATGTTTATTTTTATGATTTTGACTAGTCTTTTAATCAGGGTAATATGGAGTACTGCTCAAATATTTATTTAATAAACTGTAATCGACTAAAATAAATCATTATTTTATATTCAGGGTAATAGACAATCATTTGTACCCCAGAGGCCAAAAAAAGTATACATGTCATGTTTTTCAATTATGTATTTTGTAATAAACAATAAATATTATATGTATAATTTGTTTTCTGCCATGTATCTATTTACACCAAGTTAAGATCTGAAATGCATTGAAGAAATTATGAAATGGAAAGACAATGTACCACTATATAAGTTAATTAAAATGAACTACTATATGAGGTGTTTTTAAAATCTAGAAATTAATGATGTTTGATTATAAAGATATTTTGGATAGATGTGGTACAGCAAAGTGTCTGTGAAACTTGCTACTCTTGTGCAGAATACAATTAGGATGATGATGTATTGTGCAATAATCTATGAGACTGACAAAATGGCGTTTTCATTTTTCTGTTTGGATCATCTCGTGTGTAAAGACCAATCTCAAGTATATTTAGTGGCTTTAATTTGAATACAAAGAAATTCCAATAATCAAACTTTTGTTAAAGATGGCTCTTAAATATTTCTAAATTTATATTTTAAATAAAAATTTTGAAATTATAATCTTACTAATTTTCAGACTGAAAGAGAAATATAAATTTCATATAATAAATTTTATTTATAGTTTATTAATCCCATAATCAGATAACATCACAATATTTCTTTGTATTCAGATTTATAGTTATTTTAGCAGTCCTTTTGATTTTTGGTGAAATTTATAATTAATTATATAATGATATGAACTTTTCAAGCAACTTGCAAGAAATAAATACTCTGGTTGTGATGTTAACCTTAATCAGTTCAATTATCATAAAAAAGTTACTTCCCTTTATAACCATAAAGATCATTTGGGTTCCAATTTGTGATAGTTAAAACATTTACTCCAATAAAAGTTAAAACATTTACTCCAATAAAAGTTAAAACATTTACTCCAATAAAAAGGGGGGTTATAATGCATGTTCAATTGAAAGTAATAAGATAGAAAATAATCAGCAATAGATGACACTATATTTTTTATTTTTTTTATAAATAGACTCGAGTGTTGAAATATCTTTATCAAAAAAAAAAAAAAAAGAACTGTTGTTTTAGAAATTCAAAAGGACTGCTAATACAAAAAAAAGTTCATTATTTTGATATGTTAAAGGATAAGGGATAGATAAAGTTTCTATGCAATTAAATTGATGGGAAAGTCATATTGATACACTGGTTTACTAAAGTGGATATACACCTCGTCTTTTGTTCATCCTTCTCCCATTTATATCTTCAATCTTTAGAAATTTTAAACTAAAACATATTCTACTCCGCTAGGTGACATAAAAACATGTTATTGGTATTGTTTATAGATCGTTGGTGGCTAAACAAGATATTTTATCATAAGTGATAGAAATAAATTTCTTTTTAATTTCAACTTGGACAACTAAAATGTGTATGAACATTCACATTAAATTTTATGATGATACAAGCTTATGTTATTGTTGACATTGCTTCCAGCTAAATGTCTGTGTTACAGTAAGAATAGTTTATATTTATTAAATTTTAGTTTTTTTAATTCTGCTCCTATTTAAACTTTAGTGTGTGAAGTATTGTAATTTAATATTTTTATAAGATTTATTTTCTGTTTTTAACAATTTGCAGTTTCAGAATCACATAGTTCTGGTGTACTACTCAAAAATATTACCCAGAATGCTTCAGATTCTGAAACAATGAAATAGATCTGAGAATGTAAATCTACGCATTCAGTAAACAATCATTTACATCCAGTTTTTATACCATTTTTGTGGCTGTACAATCTTTTATATTGATTTTTATTAAACGTCTTCCCCCTTTTACATATTGATATTGATATTGAATATTTCACTGAACTAAGAATATTACAATTGTACATTTGGATATATTTAGATTACTAAAAATAAAATGTGTTTTATACAATGTACAAAATATATCAAAACTTTTTTGTGTTTATGATTCATTAAACTCCATTTGATTCGATCACTCGTTCTTTCAAAATAAATCTGAAATAGCTGAGAGATAAAATTATATTTGAATCAGATGACATATATGGTTTTTTTTTCAAATTTAGAAAATATGGCATTACTGTATATTTTTCAATAAATAGTATAAATATCTTTTAAATCCTTGCATATTCTTGGTTCAGTGGAAACATATATTTGTGGACATATTTATGTACATTTAGCTCATGTTTTGAACCATTTGTTTGTACTCCAGTATTAAAACTGTGAGGAATCAGTTTCCTAAATGTATTAAAATATTAAAACAGATAAAATAAAAATATTGTGTTTATTTATTTACAGCCAATAGAATGGTGAAGCAAGCTTTTTTTTTAGTCCCACTGGCTGCAATCCTATCCTCAGTTCCTTGATTGATATATCACTGCATGAAATTTCACTTGTAATAGGTGCCACTAGTGCCATTGGAACACCACTGGTCCAAGAGCATCTGAGTTCATCCCCAATTTTATTGTGGTTATTGTTGCTGAAAGTTAGATTTTTTGGTGTTCTGGGTGTTTTCTTCTTTATTTTAGATAGAGATAAACTGTAAACAGCAATAATGTACAGCAAAGTAAGACCTAAAATTTGGTCATCATAACCCAAAATGATCAATTGACCCACTAAGGAGTTATTGCCCTTCATAATCAATTTTTAACAATTTTCATAAAATTTGTAAATTTTCACTTACATTTTCCACTGAAACTACTAGGCCAAGTTTATTATAAATAGAGATAATTGTAAGCAGCAAGAATGTTTAGTAAATTTTAAGATCTACAAACACATCACCATCACCAAAACCCATTTTCGTCATGAATCCATCTGTGTCCTTTGTTGAATATTCACATAGACCAAGGTGAGCGACACGGGCTCTTTAGAGCCTCTAGTTTTTATGCTCTCGTAAAACAGTCTGTTACTCTGCCATCTTTGTTATTATTTATCATAAGCAATAGAAATCAAGAAACGAGTCAAATTCTGTTTAAAGGAATCTAACAACAATAAAGCAGTTTTGTGTATTTGAATAAAACATTTGCAAACAAAAATGCACCTCCAATTTAAATGAACCAGCCATTTGATCTGGAAATAGTTCCTGAAGGACAAGAAATATGCTGAACTTGATGGCAAGATCTCTCTTTCTATTGTTCTGAACTCATTGGTTATGCCATCAAAAGAATGTGAAAAAAAATACAAAAAGGTACATATCAGTGAACTAAAACAGGGATCAAAATGATACACAAAAGATGAATTTGGTTTGATAAGAGACATATAGTACATATAATAAAATGTATTTTATAAGAGAGGGACGAAAGATACCAGAGGGACAAACTTGTAAATCAAAAATAAACTGACAACGCCATGGCTAAAAATGAAAAAGACAGACAAACAATTGTACACATGACACAACATAGAAAACTAGAGAATAAACAACAGGAATCCCATGTATGTTTCTAGTCTGATGGAAATGGAACATCAGATGACAGTTAACCAGAGATATTACCTCTGAAGGGAAGCTTGTACCTAACAGAACCTCCTTGATATAGCAAATAACTATCATCTGAATAAAATAAGATACACTCCCCACAACTATGTAGTGGGTGATATAGCTAGATCATATAGGCCATAGTTATTTTATTGTTTTGACTCAGACATCAGTTAAATGTATCATTTACAAAAGATTCAGGTTAAAAAACATGAAATGTCAAGCTGAGGTGTAAATTCATTTTATTAAGCTGACAGTTGTGAGACAAATTAACAATTTTCTTGTTATACCTTTTACAGGTATATCTCTTAAAAAAATATTTTTGTATTCAAACTAAGTGCTGGTCAGATACATAGTTCACAAACTTACTGTTTGTATCATCTCAGGGGTGGGTGGATCCAGCCATTTAAAAAAGGGGGATCCTAACCCAGAGTAAAGGGGGGTTCCAACTATATGCTCCCATTCAAATGTATTGATCGTCCAAAAAAGGGGGGTTCCGCCCCCTCCCTGGATCCGCTAATGCATTATTTTACCATTAAAATTCAAATGACATGTAGGTTATATTTCAATACTGGATTCAATAGATCAATTATATTAAAGTTGCAAGTCAATGAATGAGACAGCAACCCAACGAACAGATGCATAAAGGTCATCTAAAAGTTGCTACCAATATACAATTTAAAAAAGCTCAAAGGGTGTGAAAATCTACATTGACATCCAATTCTCTGTCTGTCAGCTCTCATCAGAAATCTGGCGACTGAAGCATCAAGTACGACATCTTCTAAAGATTAAGTCGGGAGAATGGGATATACCTGTGTAAAATATTAAAAACGTAATTGACGTCTACTATATTAAAAAACTATAATGACAAAAAAAAAAAGTAACTTAACACAACTTAGAAAGCAAAATATGAAGCAGCACGACCCCATCAAAAATCGAGGCCGTCATGAAGGGCAAGCAGTTCTTCGTCTGTCTGTCATTTTAATATTCCCCAATCGGTACCGTTTAAATTCAAAAGCAAAAAAGTATCTAACCTCATACTAAAACAAATCTGACCTCATACTTAAGATTCAGTGTTTTTGATTTACAGCTGTTTTCAATCATTTACCTTTTTCATTTAGCAATATAATGTACCATGTTTAACCTTTTGATCAATCCATTTGTCAATCAGACAAATTATGAAAAATTACAATACACTTATCTACTACATTTACTATATACTAAGTAGATAATAATTTGAATAATCATGATAAATGCTAATGGAAAAAAAACCCGCCCTACGCATTTTTGCTGTTTACACTGGAAAATTTACCTCACGTGAATTTCACATGAATCTCACTTAAAATTTCACGTGAAATTGATGTCAAACGAGTTCATACTTGATACTCACGTAGACATATTCACTTGAGTTTCAACGTCAATTGAGATTTGCATGAGAATCATGTTAAACTTTTAACAAGAATTTCATATAAACTTTACAAAAAGAAATTGGTAGTTTTTAGGTTTTTAGTCAATTTTTAAACGTTAATTCAATAACTATATTTTGAAAAATCACGTGAAAACGTCATTTTCATATAAAAGTTGCGTCATTTCACATTAGAATCACGTGAAACTCATTTCCGTAATTTCTTAAATCAGTTCACGTGAGTTTAATCTCGTGTAAGCGTATTTGCAAACGATTCACATGAATATAATTTAATTTGTGTGAAATTCATACAAGGGCCTTGGTGGCTTAGTTAGTGGTCTAAGAAGATACTACTGTAATCAATAGACAGTCAACACTGATGCTGTTAGTTCGAACCCCGCTCTTGCGTGTTCACTCACTCCAATCTTAATTGACTAAGGATAGTCAGTTTATCTATCGAAGGTCGATGGCTTTCTCCGGGCACTTCTATAGAATTTTATTTTTTTAACAAATTGTGTTGTTGAAGTTATATACTACGTGTTGTTCAAAAATGAAGGCAAGACCTTCCCATTAACAAAATAACAAATTAATCAAGTTGTGCGTTTACACGTTTCATTAAAAATTCGTGATATCAATATAGTAATATTACTATCACAAACAAATTTGTTTCGTAAACAGTGAATTCGAAAAAAGACAAAGCAAGATGTAAAATAGGGGAGGGGGAGAGAAGATACAAAGCAAAACTAAGTTTAATGTTCAATCAAAGCTAAAATAAAAACACTGTAGCAGGAAAAGTAACAACACTTCATGGACCCCGGTGTCTATAATGTAGTATTGTATTTGTTGTCTGTTATACAAACATTCGACACCCAAACCACGTGTTGAAATTATGTTCATTGGATTTTACAATTTTACGCAATAATTTCCCCTTTTAGAAGGTTCATTGATTTAAACAATTTATAAGCAATAATTTTCCATTTTGCCGCCGTTCGGATATTAAGTAGATGGATGATACATAGACGTGTGGTATGTTGTTGACAGCTTGCCCTCAGGCATCTTCTCTCTACAGTTTAGGTCAGAAGTTAGTAATACAAGTCATTCTAAAAGTTACTTCCTTTTTATATCGAAAGATATTATGTGATAATTTCTTAAATAGTAAACATGGATTTATAATTATAAGGGACATATTATTGAAAAAAATATATAAAATAATGTTGAGAATAAATATAGAGGGAACGTACATTGCTGATTTAACATTATGGTGGTTGTTTACATCATGGATGGCACAATTCATTGCAGTTGGTATGTATCAAAACATAGTTGACAGCTCATCCTTAACTTCTTGTTTGAATGTACAAATTTTAATTGATCTTTAAAGCCTATCTACGTATTTGTATGTTATATTTATCTCAATAAAAGCAATCAATTTACTGTGTCTTAACGAGGATGTACATGTATACTTATTGTCTTCTCAATCATTGTTGCTATGTTTAATATATAATTGCTTTGGAAGGCGATACGACTCTGTAACGAAGGAAGAAAATAGCTATATACAATATACGGTATAGCACCAAAAATTTAGGGGTAAATTATTAAATAACATAAATACCCTGTAAAGATAGGTAGAGTAGATCAAGAGATATTTATTCAGATTGTCGACGTATATTTGTTCAACCTTACAGACGTTCTTTGGGAAACTTAGTTATAAACTTTTAACAATGCCATAATATCAGTTCCTGTTTGAACAAATATTCTAAGAAATACAACTACATCTTTCGCACAATTCTTCCATAAGTAGGAGGTCTTGTCATAAATATGCATGAAATATTTGCTACTGAGTGTTAATCAATCAATCCATGAGTAGGGATATTATATGAAGTTTTTCGTTGTTTGGTGAAATATATCTAAACGAAAGTCGTCTGAATTATATTCTCTTATTTCTTTAATTCCTAACATAAATTTATTAACTTTTCTTATTCTTTCATTTCGAACTGTCAGCCATTTTTTGAGAAAAAAATATTTGAAATATTTATTTTTTCTGTTCACGTAATCGGTTTCAATGAAACATTTTGGTTATTCCTATCGAATTTCAAAAATTTACATTTTACATTACCGTAAATCTAAATCATAAACAATAGTTGATAATGGATAACCTTGTAACACACCTTCTAGTACTAATAATAAATACAATATTTTAAAAGGAAAATTTTAAAGTATTGACTTTTTCTTATCATGGTTAAAATATGCATAGTGGAATATACTTAAAATAAAAATGAACATATAAAATAAGTGGGTACAGTTAGGTTTTACCAAAGACATATCTATATACCGGTACATTTATTTTAAAAGCAATGCTAGGTGAGGTGTCTTCTAAATGAGAAGTGAACTTGAAATACAGGTTCCAGACCAGCTCGGGTTGGAAGTAAACAATAAGATCTACTATAGCATTGGTTAGGTTAAGTTTCTATGCACTTTATAATACATATACACTGTACATATATTAATGTACCGTTAATTCTACATAGACAGGTTCTCTCTTCCTGTTTAACTATAAATATGATTAATATTGATATTTACCTTTAGGGTTTCATGTATAATATTTAGCAATGCTTGTACTAAATAATCATAACATGTTTTTACAGTGCCATATCAATCATTCTATTTAAAAGTTAACAAATTCGATGTTCTACAAGTTTCTTTAATAAAATTGTTAAAAAAAAAGAGACAAACCCAGTATCCTTATTGACACATTTCAAATAATTTACACTGTTAATTTGGTTTATAACATTGTTTACGTATTTCAGTATCAAATATTTAGTATAATACATATTTGAGGACAAGTCCTGTCAAATTATTAATTGTACATTTTCTTGTAAACAATAAATTATGGTACAGTTAATGGACTGTTTTACGACAAATATTACCCACTTGACTGACTTAATGAAATAATGTGATGGATTTAATTATCCATAAAAGGTGTGTTAAGGTCAAACAAGGCAAATTATTTACATCTTACGTGTTTCTAGTTACGGTTTAGATAAACACTTTCTTTAATTTAAGGTCGTATCAACAGTTTACCTTATTGAATTTCCTGAATGTAATTTACTGTTGATTCATTAGTTTTCGTGGGTACCAATTTTCATGGATTTAGAAAACTTTGTACTTTCGTGAATATTTGATTTCGTTGTGTTACTAAGGTCTGCATACAGGCTTATACACAATTTGTACTTTGGTGGGCATTTAGATTTGGGTAACCAAAAAATCAACAAAAAATACTGCATCTCACGAATTATAATGAGTCCATAGTAATGCATGACATATATCATTTTCAACCAGTAAACTAAAATGATTTTTTTGTTGATAAACTCCAAACATAAACTTCACATGTATTTTTCTCTCTATCAGCTGGTTGTCCCGTAGGCACTTTTGGATATCTATGCTCCTACACATGCCACTGCGCATTTGATACACCATGCGATGCTGATACAGGAGCCTGTTTTGATGAATGTGCACCAAGATTTACAGGAAAACCATACTGTCAATTGGGTAAACGAACTAAACTTAATGTTAAACTTAAACAATTGACATTGATATCATGAATATACATATTGAAAACATAATTTATATATCTAGTACAAAAGTGGAAACTAAAAAATGGTCAAAATTTTTTTTACATACACACAAGATAAACTGTATAACCCTTCTACATGTATGAATGTCACAAGTAGGCTATATGTCCCAAGTACTACATGGTCCGTACTGTTTGTACGTTTAGGTTATTATTTCGTAGGCGTCTTGTGTAAGACAAATGTGTTTTTTGTGGTTGTTTAAATGTCCAGTAATTTGTTTATCAATTGTATTCACCATATCAATACAAGTGGAGAAGTTAAGGATGCATCAGTTTATCATCAATTTCAAACTTAGAAATATTATACAAAGCATATCGAACTGTTCAGAAGTAAGCATTATCAATATAAGTTTAAACAGATAGCATCTGTAATCTTGAAACTTCTAAGTGAATCGATTTACAGGGTAGTCTGTTAAAATACACATATCATATATCATCTTTAAATTTAAAATGTTCTTTTGTTGTTAACAAGTGCACATGTCTTGCCTTTACACATACAACAAGACCATGAATTATTCAAAAGAAAAAAAGGCTTGTATATAATACGTACATGACAAGTATATCTCTACTGTTCTAAATGTTTCATATTTAAAACCTCACATCACAATTGATGAATAATCACAACAAAGACAAAGCTTGTTATTTTTTTTTTACATATTCGTATTTTCAAATACATGTAATAACAATGAATACAATTGTTGCTTATGTCATTGAAAATTTCTAACAATACTGACGCAATACATGTGAAATTAAAAACCAATTCTTCAGAGAACAATTGAAGGTCTTTCCACCTCGATAATTCAAATGAAATTTAGAAAAAGATATTAGAAAGGGTCAATCCTTGTTCATGTAATTTGGTACCTCAACTGATATAGAACAATAAGATTAATAGGTATATGCAGAAGACTTACTTGTTTTATAATGAACAAAAACAAATTTAAAGCAAAGGTCAAAATCTAGAACGTCAAGTTGACCTTTGACCTTGATCTCAATTTCAAGGTCATAGGTCAGTGATCTCAAATCAAAAGACCCCAGGTCAATCACTTGTATGGTTGTAGAGAAATATCGATTTCAAATAAAAAAGGGGAGGAAACTCCTAAAAGGGTTGACCAAAACACTTCGACTTATATGGGTTGAAGTTGCCCCTTGTTGTAAACAGTAATTTGGCAAACACATCGTATCATTAACTGTTAAAGTATCTTTTGAATAACGATAATAAGCAAAATTCAAAATTTATAACATGACCTTGACCTTTGACCTTGACCTCAATTTTCTTCGTATGGACCAAGGACTTCATATCAAAAGACTGTAGGCCTCTACAACTTATACTGTATGAATTAACCCAACATATCGTTTATTTTAAATTTTCAAAGGGAAATAACTCCCATAAGATGTCTTCTGATCACCTCAGTCAAAATAAATCAAATCATTCTTAAGAGTAGACGAACAATTTGGTGAAAACAGTTTGTAACGGTTTTAGAGATATAGCGATAACAAGAAAAAAGGGATGCGAGGAGATAACTCCTATAAGAATAAGTGTTCGATCACACAGGGTGAGTTTTGAAAGCTCCATTACTGAACAACATCATTGGCCAAACATCCATTCGATATATTGTAAAACAAAAAAGCATCTCAGACGGCAGAAAAAAAAAATAATCAGAAGAAAAACAAAAGGTCTTTCCACGAAAAGTTACTTTTCTTTCTGTGAAGCTATTGACAAATCGCTAATAACTGTTTACATATACTAATGAAGTAATCTCTTCAAAACAGTAAGAGACGCCATCATGGTTTGGCCGGCTGTCATTGAAAACCAGTATCATAGTTGACCAATTATGTGTCATTATTGTCACCACTGGCTAACTAGAAACTGCTTACCATTACAAAGCACTACCTTTATCGCCGGCTACTGACTGGGATAGCCCTTTGGTTATAGTGTATACTGCTGTACTTGTGGTATCTTATAATCTTTGATCTTTTTAAGCTTTGAAAAAACCCATGTACATGTATAAATCAATGTTTTTAGTGTTTACAATGAATGACACGTGATATTATCTTGTTCAGAAAATATAGCAAAAGGGAAACCTACCTACCAGGAAACGTCAATCACAGACAACTCAGCATTAGCAGTTGATGGAAACAGGAACCAAACAGGGGCAGATAATTCTTGTTCCTGGTCTGTAAATTTTAGATATCCATTCAGAACTTTGTGGAGAGTTGATTTACAAGATGTTTACAGTGTTAACAAAGTAAAAGTCTTCTTCAGAAATGACTGTAAGTAGAATATGTAATATTAATTTGTACTGCTACTAGAAAAGATATCTTTTTATTAAAAAAAAAAACCAGACTACTAGTACCTGATGGCTGTTTGTATCTCAAATATTTCTTGTTTTGCTCTCTTTATGATAGCACATACTATAAACGTTTAAGAGCATTATCAGCATTCGGAAATGGTTCTTGTTTCTTCAGTTTTCCTTTTAATACAGTAAAACAAAAACATTTATATTTTTTTAGCGCTGACATCAGTCACATAGTATTCATTTCGAAATACCTTATGCAATTTGTATAATAAAACATTTATTCAGAAAATGATTTATCATGCTTGCGAGATTAAGCAAATGTCACGTTTTCAAGTTAACGTAAACACAAGAAGTATAACAAACAGATACTCGAATAAGCCAAAATACTTTATGAATATTATTGATGATCGATGTTTGTAAATACAGAAACTCCAACATTATTGTTTATTTTTCACCAAAATGACATTGCAGCCAATGTGAGTTCTTCAAGAAGAACAGGTGCCCGTGTTTACGTCACATCAACAGAGGAGTTTCACTTGGAACCAGTCTGTTATACCAGTCATATGAAGGTACATAACCTAACCACGACAAAAGGATTGATAATTGATAAAAGTGTACGTCTATCATGTAAACGCTGCATCCTTAGAGTAGTGATACAGTAAAACAAGCACTTATAAATAGTTGGTAGCTACATAGATCTTATTCCTAAAAATCCTCATTCCGCCTCAGTTTAGGTCATAGAACAATTCAGTGCTAAAGTCTCGATTACTGCATTAGTGCAATAACCAGTTTAGAGTAAGCAGTTATAGCCTTATCCAAAATCCGAAATATTAATCTAATTCAATACATATTCTTTTATTCAAACAAAAAGCTTTCTTACATTTTTGAATTTTTCTTTATCTAATGTGTTCCAGTTATCCTGCTTCGTGAAAGCAAATAAACCTAGTATTCTCTTATAATGAACAAAAGGTATGTCAGTTTAGTCTAGATTTTGAAAGAAGCTTGCAGTGAGTTTGATTTAGAATCCACTGATTCATAGAGTAGCATCGGTCAATTTTGAAAACCAAAATGGTGGCGTAACCTAGAAGGGTCTTTGAAATAACAACATTAACAACAGTAGTAGAAGTACTAGTAGTAGAATCATGTAATATTAATATGTGTTACAGAGAACATGGACAATCTATTTAATTTACTTTCTAATTTGAGAAATGAAAAAAAAAACATTTCTGATTTTTTTTCACTATAGTTTTAATATTGAGATTTCATGACATGATAAATAGACTTTTATAACAACAATGTCTACAATAAATATGTTTTTGTTAATTTTTGCATCAACAGACATTCATAAGACAACCATAACCAAAGTACCTGGAATACAGTACAAGACACATTACTTCCGAACGAATTTTGTTGTTGATGTATAAGCCCTTTTATTATGTTTTAGGTTGAATACTAAAGATAGGCAATGTGTTTCCAAATTATGTTAAAGAATTTGACACAATTTTGTTACAAAGTCAAAGAAAATAAATAAATATGTATATCTAGAATTGAATACAGATTAAAAGACGATGAAATATGGACCTAGTGTTGAAATTTTAATTGAATGGGAATTTGTCTGAGATAGCAACGATTGAAGAGAAATGAACTGAAAATGAGTCATCATATTTTGAAAAGATTTTTTATAACACTGTTAATAGTTTAATGGTAATTTTAAGATCTAATAACTTAAGTAAAATACAAGATAACTGAAAGCACAGAACAAATATTACTTTGTTATAGATACATTTTATAAAGACACATATAACGTTTCATATATATATATGTTAATTTTAGGGCGACGTGTTCTTCAATCCTCCATCAATATTAGAACTAAAGAACTGTACCAACAGAGGACAGTTTGTGACAGTTTATAACCAACGGCCTGTCGTAGATTCCTCCAATTGTCCAAAGACAGATTACTCGTGCTGGGCTAATCTGGAGTTATGTGAAGTAGAAGTCTATGGTAGATATATACTTTACTTTGACCAATAATCGATTAATTTTACAAATTGTGATTTGGATGGTGAGTTGTCTCATTGGCACTCATACCACATCTTCTTATATCTTTATAGTAAGAAGATTGCAATTATGGCAGACAAAGATATTTAATTTAAACTTCACATTTTTCGATAAAAAAAAATTCAGGTAATTTGAATAGCAAATTCTGATTTATTTAATATGGACAAGGATTTGTATAGGTATACTATACAAATCCTTGTAATGGATAAGCGTAAGAAATAACCAGTACTCATATCAAACTAAATGTTCTATTGATAAAAACATATTTTCTTTTTTCTCACCAGACTTTTAAAAGATCTTCAGTTCTTGTAGCATTTCATTTTATAATTTATTCTTATATTCGTGTTATAGAGATACATTTATCTTATGAAATTGATGTTGCAGTTTGTTCTTATGGAACGTTTGGAGAAAACTGTGACAAATTTTGTCACTGCAAAGGAGGGACTTGTGATCAAAGAACTGGTCTCTGTCCTGGAAAATGTTTGGCTGGATGGCAAGGCTCTGAATGTGATATGGGTAAGTACCATTGTGATTCTTATATTTCCGTTGAATGAATGATTTTTTTGTCGGACGTAAAAGATTCATTCGACAACTTATATCTCAAATATGTATGGAAGAATTCATTGCGTTGAATTTCCTTGTTCAATTGCAAAACTAAGCTTTTCTATAAAGCGTGTTATAAGTTTATAGCTTTTATAGAAAAAAAAAAGTTTTGGACAAGTTGTAGCTTAAAAAAAGACCTATAAAATAGAAAATGTAGCTTTCCTTAAAAGCTTGTAATTTGAAAAGAAAACCTTTTTACTAAAAAAATGACCGTCTCAAATCTGTTTATATATATCTAAAAATAAATACGTTTTGACGTTGTCTTTTCATCCATTTATGATAGTCATTGTTTCATATAAATAATAGTGGAATTACAAAACAAAGACAAGAAAACGGCTAATACTATTTTTGAGGTCTAATTTTTTGGCGGGTGATCTGTTATATAAAACTAGGATAAGAGGTAACTTTTGTATCATTGAAATTTTAACAATTTACTCACTTTGGTTAAAAATATCATATTTTATCACTTTTTATAAGACACATATGATCTATTTACATATGTTGTCTTGATAGAGTTAGAAAAGTTTTAACACTTTGTTTGAGTCATGGTGAAACGCAGTGCAGTTTGGTCATTAAAACATTCATTGACATATTTCAAACGGTTAGATACCAGGGGACTAGAAGCCAAAACAACAAAAAATCAACAAATCTCTTGTACATATTACAGTTACCATGACTCCATATTCTTTAACTGGTTTTCATGGCAAAATTATATTAACCATGATTTCACATTATATATCTAATTTTCGTAGCAATAGGCAGTCTCACATTAAAAACACTTTAAACCCATTCCTTATTTAAGTCCTCTATCTGTAACAAAACGTTTCCACCCTTCTAGTTATACGCACATCTCAAATCTCATAAACCTTGCATCAGATAATTTTTCATAACACGAACATCCGTTTAATATATGATAATACAAAGTACAAATAAAAAAAAGATATACAAGCAAACAAATTAACAAATGAAAAAGGTTAAAAACTTATTGTTCCCCTATTGTTATTATATCAGGTCTTTCATCATCATCAACAATTTCAAAATTATATTTTGTATTAATTACATGTTATCATTTTATGTTATTTGAACTGAAAAATATTAATTTTATTTTAAAATACCGCTTTTATATCATAGCATGTACCAATGGAACACATGGAGAAAATTGCGAAAAAAGGTGTGGACAATGTATAAATGGGGAAGCATGTGACGTCATTACAGGAAAATGCTCAAACGGATGCGATGCAGGTTGGAAAGGGTCCAGATGTAAAATTCGTAAGTCAATATTTAAAAAAAACTAGGTTATTTAAATGATTATCATATGATAAATAAATATACAAACTTTATTGTCATGACATCTGAACAATCTTGAAATTATTTTGCATGATTATCAGCTTGTCTTTTTTTAAATTCAAACTAACTCTGTTAATTAATATAAAAAAAATTAAGTTGATAAAAAGTTTTTTAAATCATGAAACTGCAAATAAATGTGCTTTTTGTAAACATATGATGGATATTCACTTCTATCATGCATATATATGCATTATGCACTGAATAACATGTAATTGCATATTAACAGATTAACATATGATTGAATATTTACAAAATAGCATTTAATTTCATATTTATATAATAACCTGTTATTGCATTTTTATATCATAACATACAATTGTTTATATCATAACATACAATTACAGAGACTTTTATATTATATGTCTCTGATAACTTGTAATTGTATATTCACACCATAACATGTAATTATTTATTTACAGCATGCCCACAATATTCTTATGGCTTTAATTGTTCAGATGCTTGCTTTAACTGTGCTAATTTAACAGATTGTGACAAGAAAACAGGAGTTTGTCCAACTGGATGTGCCAAAGGTTTCTTTGGTGATCAATGTAGTAATAGTAGGTGACTTAAATACATCAAATAATTTCAGATACTTGTATCATTAACCACGAGTATTAACACAGTAACATAGCGTTTCATTTTTGCCATATAATGTTTCTCAAAACTAATGTCATTTTGGTATCTTAATATGAAAATTTATACTCTGATTGATATATGAAATTTCATTCCCAAAGATATCATATTAATTCGTAATGAATGTGACAATAGAAAACTGATATCTGATTTCAACTTATTGTATAACTAAAGCTGTTAAGAAGAAAATCTAATAATATTTAAAGTACATGTACGCAAGTGGTGTAAATCAATTGTATACACCTGTGTTTAAACAAGTCTACATTTGTTTTAATGTTTTAAATGTATTAGATTAATCACATTACATTAATTGTTTATAATAGAGTGTCCAGCTGGCAGCTACGGGAAAACATGTCAATTACAATGTGGAAGATGCGCTGATGGGGAAACATGTAATTCACATACTGGAGAATGCACCAGATTTTGTGAGCCAGGTTATGCTATGCCACTATGCCAAGGACGTAAGTGCTCAAAACGTTATCACTTATTTTGATACGCAATCCACTTACATAACGCGCAGCTTTATAGAATAAAGAGAGGACCAAGATGAACAACCCTGTCGTAATCCAATGTTTCTAAATTTTCTTGGTGTTGAATTGGTGTTTTTTTTAATTCACATTTCTTTTAGATCCCGAAGATAAGTAAACTAAATTCGCTTCATTATGATATTCGTTAAAAATATATCATGTTCATGTGTTCGTACATTAGCAAAGCTCCTTTCACGGGTTTGGCTTTACTTTTTGGACCTTTTGGGTTATAGCTCTTCATCTTTTAAATAAGCTTTGGATTTCAAATATTTTGTCCACGAGCATCACTGAAGAGACATGTATTATCATAATGCGCATCTATTGCAGGAAAATTGGTACCGTTAATGTTATTAGTTATTTATTTATTGAATTATAGAAGAATGTTTTCAGAAGCTGTTACTATAGTTCAAATTTTGTTTGTAGCATGTCCAATTGGATCGTTTGGAGAAAATTGTTCTATAGCATGTGGAAATTGTAGAAATTTTGATCCCTGTAATCACATTACCGGGGAATGTACAAGGGGATGTGGTCCAGGTTGGAGTGGTTTACATTGTATTACACGTGAGTAGACCCTGTTAGTTATTTGTTGGTTTGCATGTCACTGTATACGTTAAGGTTCCACTGAAGTCAAAATATATGACACTTCAAAAACATCTACACTTTGCCTGTATTTTTCAACCTATAATGAATAAAGTCATAAACTATGAGAACATATGTTCATTTAAACATACTTTATATATACACATTGTGTAAATTGTAAATAAACTTGAAATTTTTATGTTGTGGCCAAACCGGTTCTTGGGGTGAACACTAAATTTTCAAAAAAATCTGCAGGCCTGCAAGACGACTTAATTTGCTTAAAATTGATATGGACGAATACTGTTACATGTAATGCAGGGCAAGCGCATGCTGATTTGTCACATACATATGTTTTAATGGGATATTTGTCCAATTTCTGTATTGTACCTTCGATATTCGTTCACTTAGATACATGAAATTAACTGAAACTCGAAAATCAATACATTTTATAAAAAATCAACATGCGCTTGCCTTGCATTACATGTAATAGTATTCGTCCATACCAATTTTAAGCAAATTAAGTCGTCTTGCAGGCCTCCAGATTTTTTTGAAAATGTATTGTTCACCCAAAGAACCGGTTTGGCCACAACATAACAATTTAAAGTTTATTTACAATTTATACAGTGTGTATATGTAAAGTATGTTAAAATGAACATATGTTCTCATAGTTTATGACTTTATTCCTTATAGGTTGAAAAATACAGACAAAGTTTAGATGTTTATGAAGTGTCCTATATTTTGACTTTAGTGGAACCTTAAGTTTCTAGTTGCTATATTATTTTAAACAATATTAGAATAAAATTTTGTTTTTTAATGCAATTAACCAAAATTATTCACAGACTCTTAGGTTATTTAAAATAGACATAGCAAATAATTCCTCTCAAATCGGTGCTAGAGAACGTCTTAATCTTGCAATGACATGAGAGGGGTTTCCCGCATTGTCGGAGGCCTCATTGTGACTTTGAAATGAAGAACAGCAATAAAAGCGACGTGCTTTTGCTTTTTGTATATTTTTTGCTATGCATGTACTGATTTTTTGTTATGAATGAATACCTCATATCCTTTGTTTTATTATGATTGTTCAAGAGTTGTATTTTATTTTCATATTTCACACAGCGTGTAAGCACGGATATTGGGGTTATGATTGTGCAAAAGAATGTAGAACATGTAGTAATGAACATTGTGACCACGTGACTGGCATCTGTATACACGAATGTAAACCAGGATACCAAGATCCAAAATGTGACAGGAGTGAGTGTTGTAAAAATAATAAATCGTGGTTTATATGTATTCATAAATACTTTTTATTACATTCAATCCAAAGGATATTGAGTAACTGTCATGTAATTTGAAATAATGTGAACAATATTGATCAATATGAATTGAATTTAAGAATAATGATATTATCGCTATTTTTAATGCAAATAAGCGAAAATTGTCCACAGTATCGTAAATCTATAAATTAAGAAAACTATCATCGCAAATAATGACTATTAAACCTAAATAAAAAAAAAGGATTAAAAAAGAAAGAAAAAAACTAGAGACAACATTTATAATATAGATTTATATCTTTTATAGAATGCCCGTCTGGACTTTATGGTAGTGGTTGTACACAGATTTGTGGACAGTGTGCGGATCATGTGTCCTGTGATTCAATAATGGGACATTGTCCAACAGAATGCAGTCCCGGCTGGAGAGGAACTCATTGTAACATACGTAAGTGTCGTTTAAAAAAACCCGTGTGCTATTGGTTTACTAGTATACAAAAAGAAAAGTACAATAACATTATACCATGTAATATATATTATGTGTAATAGAATGCGATAACATATAAAAATCAGAAGTGTTGTTGCCCTTATTCACAGTATTTAAAAGACCTGTTCAGCACGCATGTCAAAACATGTTTGTAATTACACTTATAATATAAGTAATGAAAAATAAAGCTTGAAATAAGCACACAACTTTTTACAATATAATCTACAAATTACTGTTTAAATATCAAAAAGTATTTTTCAAATATTGTACGGTTATTTCAGCCTGTTCAGACGGATTCTTTGGGGATGACTGTAAAGATAGATGTGGACATTGTCACAATAAAACAACATGTGATCAAGTCTCCGGGAAATGTCTTATTGGTTGCCAAGATGGCTACCATGGATTGCAATGTAAGATATTGTGAGATATATATGAAGATAAAAAGTTTATTAAAAGATCTTTACCAACTTATTGTCAATTTTTGTTTGTTTGTGTTACTTTGATGACAATAATAATTTACTGACTTATTGAATATAAGTTTGTCAATAAAAACAGATATATATTGCTTCACAATAAATTAAGTAATGTCTTGCCTGCCCTGTTATACGTTTGACCTTTAGACATAGGTACATATGATCATTTTATTTTATTTTGTTGTCTACATGAGTTTGCCCCTGTCCGATTCATGATTTGTTGATTTTGATCTGTATTTTACCTGTATTATCATCTTGTGCTTAATTTTGTATTTCATGTATTTCGATAGCCCTTTAACAAAAAACCATGTTTGTTGTTAATTCAATGTACATTTATATAATACTTTACAGGTAGAGCTGTAAATAGTAGAGAAGCAGTAATGTCCGGTGGTGTCATTGGTTGCTTGGTTGGGGTTGTTGTAGTTATAGCATTGATAGTTGTAACTTGTTCATTAAGGTAGATAGCTATACTTATTTGTGGTGGGTGTTATTGTTTACTACATACAAATAGAAAAAAAACTCAAAAACAAACAAAAAACGAAACGAAATATATATCAACGATATGAAACTTTATATACTGTGGGCAAATATCAAATTGCTATTTGAAAAAGCCTTTTCGGGTGTTGTCTCTTTGATACATTCCCCATTTCCATTCTCAATTTTATTTTGCAAATTAAAAATCGAAATTCGAAGCCTTTTTTTTAGGATAGCTGTAAAATATCAACTACTACTACTACTTCTACTATAAATTATTGATTGCGTATATACTTGTATTTGTAATAGCAGCATGCAATTACGGCTACTTTATTTTACAGACACTACATGACAAAAAGAACAAAAAAGGATGACAAACAAATGGATGTCGTTTACAATAATGCAGGAAACATCATTGCTGGTATAATGAATTATTTAACATTTTTGTTTTATGTGAAGACGATTAGAAGTAAGGGATTTTTTATTCAACTATGTGACGTTAAGATTAAAACGATCTTCTGGATTAAAACGGATTTCTGAAAACCCTTTCGTTACAAAAAAGATATGAGTTAAATATTTTAAAAACAGATACATTAATGCCATTGATGCAAATTAGATTCATGAGATGCATATCAGCGAGTCACTGCTTTAACATTATAAACCTTTCATTTTTAATTAGAATCCGAACCAGAAGTACAACTAGAAATGACAAACGGCGATATAGATAATGATTATTACAATGTTGGAAGGGAGGCACGTGGCATCCCTGTTTCTAGTATGAAGGAGCACTTACGTAGCCTGGAAAGTGATTCTTCTAGATACAAAGACGAATTTGAGGTAATTTATACTTGATCATAACATTTGTTCAGGATTAAAACTGTAGATGTCAGACTGTTTTAAAAAGTTTTGTATTTGTATCAGACTGTAATTAAAGCTTTTATATTTGTATATGTATCACCCTTTTCATCTGTATCACGGTAAAGCTCCTTGAGGGCTTACGATACAGTTTCAGGGAAGAAAATGACGTTGCTAACGTAAAAGGTTATTTTCGCGACGTCAAACTATGACATATCGGGAAAAGATGCATTTTTCGACTGATTTTTATCCTTCAAACTGATTTAATTTGAAAACGAATGCATGGACCCCTATTTTTTAAAACAGCAATTTGTTTCATTTTGCAAGGAAATTATGTGACCGAAAGTTTATGAAACTGTAAATAGCGCATTTTTTTTAATTTTGATAAACATGCAGCTAAAAATGAAGTTTTTTCCTCTATTCCTGAACATTTGATAAATATAGAGATATTTTGGAATAAGAATTGCATAATTTTAATGAGACTTATAAAATACAGAAATTACCGATTATTTAACAAAAAACAATTTGTGTTTATCTTTTAAAACAAAAAAGTTATGTCTTTCTTTCGAAAAAGAAAATATGGACACAAATCTGAATTTTGAGCAAATATACAAAATTTCGACCTCATTTTACTCAAAAAGTAGCAAATGAAGGTATATTTTTATTACATATTTGATTAAATCAGGTAAAAAATAGCCTATATGCAAGTTTTCATCAACTTGTAAATACAGGTTCAAAACTGTATCGTATGCCCTTAATTTTCTCTCACACTGTAATAGTTTTCTAGATATCTTTTTAAATAGATCTTGCTATTGAAAATCTAATCATTATACCCCCGCTTTAAAAAATGGGTGTATACTGTTTTACCTCTGTCTGTCCTTCCGTCAGTCCGTCAGTCAGTCCGTCCGTCCCATGAATATTTTTCGTCGCAATTTTCTCAGAAACTACAATACAAGGATTTCTGAAATTTGGTTTCAGGGTTTATCTAAGTCAGCTATACCGTGTGATGGGTTTTCAGATTCATCACTCGACAACTTCCTGTTAACCAAACTCTTGCATATTTTTCTCTCTCAAATATGTGATTGAATTTGATATAGAAAATAACAAGAATGTATCAAGGACGCAACCCAAAACCCAATGTGAAAAATTGGCCATACAACACCATGGTTTACTAAATGGTTTGTAAAATACATTCATTTGAAATTTTTGGGGGTTCTAGAGTATGTCTAAAAGTCACCAATATTGATATTTACACCACACGAGTTAACACAAAGAGTACCAGTGGTGCTTGATAAACAATAATTTGATCAATTACAAGGTTGAAGAGTATTGAAAACCACGAAAATACAAAATGTGCCAAAAGTGGTTAAATTCGTCTATAAATTAAGTCAACATTAGTAGCTGGGCGAAAGTCATAAATCGATTGAGACAAATACAAATCTAGATTACAAACTAAAACCAAGGGAAACCAACAACTATTAGAGGAAAACAACGAAACTTTACTAGAGGCGGAAAAAAACAATTGTTTCCAAAGGTTGTTATATTTTATGAACAGCAAATCTAAGAAAACTACCGCAGTAACATCTCAATTATTCTTGTAGGCTAGTATAGTTTCAAATATATTCAATATTTTTCAGGACTTACGTAATGATGTACCTGTTTTTCCACACAAGGCAGGACAAAAAGCAGAAAACAAAGCTAAAAACCGTTTTCTGACAACATTTCCATGTAAGTTAAATGTAAAACTTAACATACGTTTTTACTCTTTGATATTCATTCCTATTATATTTTAACTTAACATAACCATAATCATTATTCATACAAAGTAATTTTAAGCATAAAAAAATTCATAGTGCATGCAAGTATGCAATCCTTAAATAAAATTCATTCCTTTTAAATTTATAAATAATATCGAGAATCAATAGGAAAAAAACTCATAAAAACAGAACAATTATAACTCCTTTTCTCTCTAAGGTTTCATTGCATCACATTCAAATATCGTTTAATTAACCTGTGTCTGTTGCAGATGACCATTCCAGAGTAGCATTAAAACCATTGCACGGGGAAGCTGAATCAGATTACATTAATGCTAACTTTATTGATGTAAGTCAAACTTATTAACAATTTAAGGTGTCTTAATAAATTATCAGTTATATCCCTCAAGACATACTGACAATGTATATTTTAATGCACGCTGTAAATCTCGTAGACAATGTAGACCTAGGACATTGTCATCCATTCTTGTTATTCTATTTTTTGTTATATACCCTGTATAAATAAATTTGCTTCAAAAACTTTTGCACATGTGCATTGATTGTAAGTATAGAAGCGAGCATTGAACCACAGCCTAAATGGCAACTTTCACCTAAACAAAGTCTAAATAATGAAATATTTATTCATACATAAACTACGTATGTTGGTCGTTTCTATTATTCTTATGTTTTTATTAGAGTAGACGTATTCTGAAAGAAAGGTGAACAATTTAACATTGTAGTGAAATCTTTGAATATTGTCTTTATCGGTACTAACAATATCTTTCAGTATCTACGAGTACTCATATAATGATATTCATAATTGAATAGACTTACTTTAAAGACTTTGTATTACACCTTTCGAGAAAAAAGAGAAGAAAATATTTGTATTTCTATTTCAGAGTGTTGAATCCAGAAAAGTATATATTGCTGCTCAAGGTATGATATTTATGTGTCCAAATAGAGCTTATAAATGTGATTTGTGCTTCCAATAATGAGACAACAGATGTTTGTCATTACATTTTTTTTTAATATATTTAAAGGAGGCAAATGCCATTTTAAAATAAAATATATTTACGGTTTAAAAGTAAAAACATATATTCACGTTAAAGTTCTTATATATTAAAAGAAACCTTTGACATTATTTTATTCAACGATAATTATAATCTGAGAGATGACAATTTAACGGAAAAGTTTAACCAACACAAAAGATTCATCTTGTACAAAAATATATAATTCTATTTCGAATTCCAACGCAGAAGAAAACAAAAACTGATGCATTAATTAAGAGTAAACAAATTAACTGAAGGATTTTCTTAACTATAGGTCCCAATCGTTTGACAGTTCGTGATTTCTGGAGAATGATTTGGCAGGAGAAGGTTGGACTGGTTGTTATGCTGGCAAATGTTTATGAAGATGGAAAGGTATTTAAATACGTTCTATTCAAATCATTCATACATAATACCACAAAACAGATGGAAAAAAATAACAAAAAATGTGCATTATTATAAAAACACAACATAATCCTCAGAAAGTTTAAATGATTTTGGTTGTAATCGGTAACAAATAATAAATAATCCATGTGTGGTATAAAGAGATATCTCAGCATTGAGCTTATACCAAAGTGCCTACATTAGTTCGGTATTTTTTCGTTATTTCTTAGAAACATTAAGAATACGTATCATATGCTGTGGACAATGCTTTTTCTTAAATTATTTGTGATTGCTTGAAGTGCAAGATAATTCAGAAAAAGCAATTATTCTCTGTTACAGGTTAAATGTGAAAAATATTGGCCTGAAACTAAGCCTTTGAGATACTGTGAGGTATTGATATCATTGGATGAATGCAAAGAAATGAGCACATACACTGTACGACATATGACTGTCGGTAACGTAAAGGTAAGAACAATCAATACTTTGAAAATGAGGCAAAATATACCAAAGAGACAATCAAAATATTTATCAAAAGTACCAGGCTTATAATTTGATACGCCAAACGTGCGTTTTATCTACATAAGACTCATTAATGAAAGCCAAACAAGTATAAAGTTGAAGAGCATTGAGGATTCAAAATTTCATAAAGTTGCCAAATTCGGCTAACGTAATCTATGCATGGGATAAGAACATCCTTAGTATTTCGAATAATTCATACTTTTGCAAACAGTTTAAAACAAATCATCATGTGATTGTTATTCATGTCAATACTGAAGTGCTCACTACTGGGATGGTGATACCCTCGAGGACGAAACGTTCACCGGTGGTGTCATCGAAAATCATAATCAAGTAAAGAGGATAAACAAAAAACTACTAAACCAAACAATAGTAATGAACAAAAGAATCGAAAACACAAAGCCTATGAAGATCTATGAAATCGACGGTGATCTTATATGCTACGGATAGTAAAGAAATCCTCCTCCGCTAGTTGATTGTTGCTCATCGCAAGTACTAGAAACCCTCGGTTGTAAGTCGCAATCCTAGATGTCACAATCGAGAAAAATAGGACAGAATTGTGGTAACGATAATTGGAACATATACGTTGATATCTTGTCCATAAAATGTCAAAAGGATTACATCAACTGTATCCTTAGTAATCCTCGGATCTTAAGCTCTGGTATATCGTATCAATTGTGAGATATTAGCTTTGTATGAAGGTTATGTTCGAATATTGGTTCCTAAAAATGAAAAGTAGAAATTTGGAAAGCCACATTCAGGTTTTGTATTGCCAAGATCAATGGAATAAATGTGTTCAACCTTTCACTGAGATTTCGTGGTATTAACTGTAACAACTTAACATTTCAGTCGTTACTTCTCATATCTTTGTTTGAGCAGTTTTTTTCATCTTCTTGCAAGTAAGGAACCGAATTAATATTTGATCATGCACAATTTTTTCTCAATGTCGGGCAAGATAGTCTTCTAGTCGATATTCAGTTACATTTAAAACATTTACCAATTTACAATTAAAACTAAATGCAGGATTTGCTGTTTTCTTCCTTTCAGAGTCTGCTTTCAGAAGCTCTGAATCCCAATGTTGTTATAGATAGAAGTTATTCTATTCCCTGATGGTCGTTGGGCAGAATGAATGTCCATAGGTGTCAGGTTTTGTTCATTCTGTTAAATAATTCCGTATAGCGTGTACATGCAAGAGCATAAAATATATTCCTTTGTAATGTTATATGTCTCTATTCTATGACATTGACAATATCCGTACTTACTTAGAATTATATATTCATTAATGTTTCAGACATCAGAGACACGGAAGGTGATTCAATATCATTTCACTGGATGGCCAGATCACGGTATACCAGATACTATGGAACTTGTAGAGTTTCATAGAAAAGTTATGTCTACAAAATCTCCGCAAAGGGGTCCACTTCTTGTACACTGCAGGTAATTGTCTTATAGATTGTCCTTCATAGATCCAAAGTCAGGTAAAAACAATACTAAAAGTAATACATTAAGATTTGTACAACTACAATGATTAAGCATTGTGTTACTCTTCAATTCTGTTTATTTTGAATATATATATTAAATCAGTTGCATCTCTGGGGTTAATATTTCAGCTAATAGATATAGGAAGATGTGGTGTGAGTGCCAATGAGACAACTCTCCATCCAAATAACAATTTAAAAAGTAAACCATTATCGTTTAAAGTACGGCCTTCAACAGTCAGCTTTTGGAAATGTTATAAATACTCATTATGGTTCAACTGATTTAGAATATATATGTTTTGATACTTTCGAGCCCTCTTGGTTTCAGTTAAAAAAAAGTGGTAGGCATATTTTCTTTAAACAGCTGTTTATATGTACAATGTATTGCACACATTTCAGTGCTGGAGTGGGAAGAACAGGCACGTTTATCGGATTGGACGCTTTGTTTAAATATGGTACGAAATCTACACATGTGGACATTCAAGACTTTGTCCGGAAAATGCGAGAATGTAGGATGACCATGGTCCAAAATGTTGTAAGTATCTATAATACTTGAAGTGGTGAAATTATAGCGAAAACTATCTTATTGTTAAGGATATATAATTCTTTAAATGTATTTTTTTTAAATGCAAAATAGTTTATAGCACATATATACAATTTCAATCCTGGTATTCTATGATGAGTTAATTTATGAAATCTTTGTTCTTGTTACAGGAACAATACAGACTTCTACATGTGGCTTTGTTGGAAGCGTTCAATTATAGACACACGTCAATTAATCGAACAGAATTCTCTAAAAAGTATGAAGAAATCAAGCATGATAACAAACATCTTCTGAAGGATGAGTTTAAGGTAAACTATTATTATTGTTATGTTTCATTATAATTCAAATCTGCGAAATGCTGTAAAATTTGTTAAAATATTTTAAAAGCTGTTCCCTTGGTGTTTGCAAAGTTTGTTTTTTTTGGAAATGAAGTTGTCCATCAGACATTTTAATTTTTTATAAAAGCGATTTCGAAATTCAACAATACCAAACCACAGACTTTGCAATGTTTGCTTATATTACTTGGAGATGGCAGGGCAATACTGTCAACATAAATTCATTCATCCTTACACACGTTACTTTTGAAACTTTGTAATTAACAATGGTGTATAACATCTGTTGCTATATGAACACATCCTTTATTCCGTCAAGCAGAAATACTATAAAATTCATTCGAATATGTCTTGCCTGTGGAACTTTGATTTAAAGGTACTTATATACCATGACTACACATATCTTACTTGATGGACTCGCACATTTCATATTATTATACTTCACGTTAAAATGCCAAATTTTGATTGGCTAATACGAGGGTGTCATTTTACTCTATCACATAGCTGAGAGGGTGACAATTGTTTTGAATGTTACCCTCTCGTCTAAACCAATCAAAAATCGACAATTTAAAGGACAATGGATTGAATTTAAGTCAAGTAGATGAATACAATGCTTAAGTTTTACGTTTTCGATCAAATTTTATTATTTAACTGTCAAAATAAAAAAAAACCATCATGTTGTTTATTTCTAATACTCGTAACGTTGTTATGTACGTGACGTCATAGAAAATCCTTTTGAAATAAAATTAATCTGTAAAAGACAAAAATGGTAGGACGTTCAGTATAATAAATTAAATAACACATAGCTGAGAGGGTGATAGAGCAGATTGGTACCCCTTGAAAAAGCATTGTCAACCTTGGCTTCGCCGCGGTTGACAATGTTTTCTCGGGGTACCAATCTGCTCTATCACCCTCTCAGCTATGTGTTATTTATATAATGTTATATGAGTACTTCTATTTAGCCAAACTGCTTAACTTATTGTATAAGGCTAATTCCATGTACTTTAATTTATGTCTATCTTTTTCAGCAACTAACGGACATCAAACCGACCCATTCTAATCCCGAATGTAGTGCTTCTCTCTGCCAAGACAATATTCAGAAAAACAGAGCCTTAGACGTTTTACCAGGTAACCATACAAAAGATGATGAAGCGATCGTCACTTAATGTGATATGTGTTTTCAAAACAAGTGCATTTACTTTTATATGAATAATATTTTTTTTAAAACATACACATTTAATTAAATCAGGTTCACAATATACTTTTGTCTATGGGAAATTTCCCAATAAGTTAGACTCGCACTAAGTGCACTTTGATGTGTATAAACATCGTCATTTGTGTTTGTGTCAATGAGGCTATATTATTAAATGAAAAGTATTCTTCTTCCATCACAGAAGAGTCTGTGTTCAGCGTAAGAACATATACCCCTTCTGCACAAATATATAAAAGAATATAAAAGGTTTCTTCACAGTGATATTTTTTCTGTTGTATCAAAATTAAGCTGTCGCTTGGAACAAGTCTTTGGAAAGAAAATTGTGTTTGTTCATCTGTGTTCAAAAATTAAAAGCAAAGATATTTGCAATCAGATGCACTTGTTTTTTTTTTCATTTGCTAAAAGATTTGTCCTTTTGTTTAGTTGACAGGTATCGACCATTTCTGAGCACTCATATACCTGGAACCAATGATTATATAAATGGTGTAATTTTACCTGTAAGTATAATTTGATCTATAGTTAATATTGAAAACATTATAAATAATCGGGATGCTGATGACAATTGGTGCTGGTTGCTGTTTTATGTCGATTAAGATACATTCATATTTCATATGATAGGTATGCTACTCATTTTGGAATTGACACATAGTTTAGGGATAAAACAAATCAAACATGAATACGTTTTGGGTAGTTCTATAAAGGAGGTGTATTGAGGGTTATGTTTAAAATTCCAAAAACTACATTCCAAACTAAAAGACAAATTGAAAGAGTTGGTATTACTTTGCTTCATAAAAAAGAATGACCAACGTAGATACAAGTATCTTGTCTTAGGGAGGGATAAATCCTACTTTGTAAAGAATCACTCTGATTCAGACAAAAAATTCTCTGAAACTGATATTATCAAGATGCTTGATTTCTTGATTGACAACATATTTGTTACGCTCGGAGGACGAGTTTATCAACAGACTATCAGCTTTCCAATGGGAAAAAAACTGTGCCCCTCTACTTGCCGACTTGTTTCTTTATTATTATGAGGCTGACTTCATGCAGGAACTTCTTAGGAAGAAAGATAAGAAGTAAGCAATATCCTTTAACTCTACTTTCCGCTATATAGATGATGTTCTTTCACTAAACAATTCAAAATTTGGCGACTATGTGGAATGCATCTATCCCATCGAACTAGAGATAAAGGATACTACAGATACAGTAAAGTCGGCTTCATATCTTGACTTACATCTAGAAATTGACAATGAGGGTCGGTTGAAAACAAAACTGTACGACAAAAGAGATGATTTCAGCTTTCCAATTGTGAACTTTCCATTTCTAAGTAGCAAAAAGTAAAATCACAAAAATACTGAACTCAGAGGGAAATCAATTTGGAAAGTCCATAATCACATGGCAAAATCAAAAAACAAAACGCATCAAAAACGAATGGACAAAAACTGTCATATTCCTGACTTGGTACAGGCATTTTCAAATGTTCCAGCAGCACCTGCATACATATATCTTCAAATTGATACCATATTCCCGTGCTTGCATTTCCTATCATGATTTTCTTGATAAAGGGTTGCTGCTCAAAAGGAAGCTATTAAACCCAGAGTTTCAAATTGTGAAGTTAAAATCACCCCTTCGTAAATTTTACGGACGCCATCACGAGTTGGTTCAACGTTATGGAATAACCGTTTCACAAATGATATCGGATATTTTCCTTACGTCGTAACTACAATCTCCTTTCCTTTCATGAATGTGACCTACCGAATTAGACTATTTACCGGATTTGTAATCATATAAGCAACACGACGGGTGCCACATGTAGAGCAGGATCTGCTTACCATTCCGGAACACCTGCGATCACCTCTAGTTTTTGTTGGGGTTCGTGTTGTTTATTCTTTAGTTTTCTATGTTGTGTTATGTGTACTATTGTTTTTCAGTTTGTCTTTTTAATTTTTAGCCATGGCGTTGTCAGTATGTTTTAGATTTATGAGTGTGACTGTCCCTTTGGTATCTTTCGTCCCTATTTTAAACAAACTCATCGTAAATTTAGTTTAGTACTCACATCATTTCTATATTCTTTTTTTTAATACACAACACAACATCATAGAGTCATCATATACTTGATTAATAATTGATAATAATTAGTGAATCTTTCTTATTTCATTTTCAGTCCTATTCTAAAAGTGGATATTATATAGTTACACAGACACCACTTGTCAACACGGTTGTAGATTTTTGGAGATTATTATTTGACCATGAATGTAAAACTATTGTATCCTTAAATCTCTTAGACGAAGAACAGGAAGTAAGTATATAACATACGTATACACGTGGATTACAAATGAGGAAAGTAAAATCACAAAAGTATTGAATTTCGAGGAAAATTCAAAACGGAAAGTCCCTAATCAAATGGAAAAATCAAAATGCGTAAACACATCAAACAAATGGACAACAACTGTCTGATCCTGCCTTGATACGGGCTTTTTCTAATGTAAAAAATGGTGGATTAAACAAATAAGTCATATTCCATTATTCCCTAAAAATCTTTTGCACCAAGAGAACCGTCAGATAAGATTGCAAGTGTTTTATATCTCCCATATGCCTTTAGTCAGATAAAAATTCATTTTAACTTAAGGTTCTCATACAAACATCATGATAATTGGCTCATGCTTTAGTGGAAGATTTTTTATTCTCTTTTTGGGCACTCACTCCACCTTAAAAATCTTAGAACATATACATTTTCGTGAATATAAGATATATAGAGCTTATAATTTCTAGCATAGGATATATGTAGAGATTAACAGAAAGAAAATTTTTATTTCTTGAAACTTGCTTGACCATACTTTTAATTTATTTTGTTTAGAGCTAAGTGATACTATCTTAGGTGGACCATGTCTGTTAGTGTAACTGTTTATCCTTTAAGCCTTTCCTGATACATAGTCAATATTCTGCTATTTGTGATGCTGGGAATTCAAATCATTATTTTGATTATTATATTCTATTTTTAAGGAAACTGGTGTATGGTGGCCATCTGAGGGAGAATCGGTTTCATACGGACCTTTGAAGATAAAAACTGAATCGGTTTCTGATATTCATGACAGTTTTACCCAGAGAACATTTTCAATGTTAAAAAGAGTAAGTTTTTTTTTTGCTACTGAATAAAAGATAACAGCAACATGTTTTTTTTTAGTTTTTTTTTTATGTATTTTGATATTTGCATCTTCTGCATCAATATTTTAATTGGTCAAGTTTGAAGTTATTTTCATGCATCATTTCTATCCTAAAAACATAATAAAATGTTCTAAAATTTTAGATTTTTGGAACAGATCGAATGAGTGGTTAGCATTTTTTCAAAAGAAAGAATATTTGAGTGTTATACCGAAAGAGTATTGAAAGTTTCGAACGTTAAAGCTTGTTCGTGTTCTACATATTTCTCTATCATAATAAAAAGGTCGTTTTTAATAAACTTAACTGGGAGATCAAACTTTCGGATAAGTCTAAGGCATCACTTTTCACCAGAAATATATAGGGAGCATATCATTGGACTATAGTAAAGTCCTTAATAGTTGTTGTTTCTAAACCCTGTTGTTGAGGTACAATTTGTTTAAGATATCAGAATTAAGGTGAGCTTTCTTTTGATATTTTTATGCTTTTCTTTTCAGAATTATGGTGACCCAAGAACTGTGCGGTCATTCCATTTTACGAAGTGGCCAGTTAAATCGAAACTACCTATATCTAAACACTCACTGCTATCCCTTCTAGATACAGTTGAAAGGTGGAAACATGAAATTGGCTCGGACACAGTCGTAGTCCAGTGCATGTAAGTTTTTCCTTCAAATTAAACCATATTAGACTTTTTAGCTAACATACATTTTGGACCTTACAAATCTACCACATACTCAAGAAAAAAGAAAGAAGAAACCAGGGAATAAACATAAACCATAAAGAACGCTATGGCTGAAATTGAGAAAAAAAACTTGGAGAGAGGGAGCATATCACCAGAGAAATGTTGAAATGGTGTCTACAAAAAGATAACTTAAATACGAAATTAATATAACTTTTAGAAGTCAACAAAATGAACTTACGTGTATGATACAGTTGCAGAATTTGGAATCATACCGTTTTGCTTGCATGCAAACTTGCATGCAGAATAAAAATGCCAGACGATAATTTTTGTCTGCTCATTCTATCATACTGAGGACAATATTCCGCGACAACCAATACGTAGTATACTAAATTTTCCTAAAAGACTTATTCCTCATAAAAGCAGACGAACTAGTTTACTAATTTGAAATGTAACTAGATCCCACTTTGCATTGTTGGTGATTGTTTTCCCGTTTTTTATGCAGGAAACAGAAAGTAATAATTTTTAAATCAAATAGAAATAAATATTGAATAATCACTTACATTACATCTGTTTTAGGAATGGCGCCAATTGCAGTGGACTGTACTGTGGCATTAGTCTTATTCTTGACAATCTTCGGTTAAAACAGGAAGTTGATGTGTATCATGCCGTTCAGAAACTACAATCAAGACGGGAACAGTTCATAAATTCAACTGTAAGTCTTTCCTTTATTCATATACTGAATTAAAAAAAAATACATTTTTGTATATATTTGTTGATTTTTTTGCCTTTTCAAGGATGCAAAGATTGTTCTGAAGATTTCTGATCAGAAGCTTTTCTCCTTTTTGATTTATTTATCTCAATGTTATTTCGTGTGTAAATATTTAGTCTTTTTTAATTTTCTAAAATTTATAAACAGCTTTCAAATTTAAAATATTAAAAATGATTTTTTTTTTATTATTATATTTTAGGAACAGTACGAATATTTGTACGAGATTGCCTCAGAGTACATAAACTCAAGAGACATTTATGGAAACTTGGAATGAAATCCGTTTACATTACACTAACTGAAATCCAGCGCCAAAAGGAACAACAACATTTTTACCAGTGACCTATTATCATCAATTGAAGCATACTAATCTTTTGTATTTTGAAGTGTTTTTTTGCAAATCACTCTGGTACTTTTTAGAAGGACCTATACCAATTTTATTTGTATGGTGCAGTTATTTGATTCTACAAGGCAGATTCTTTATATTTTACTCCGAGTTATTTATTGTTATTTGTGTATATACTGTGATCAAGGATATATTGAATTTTTGACCTGAAGGAACAACAGGGTCGACTCATACTGAACTGAGGGATCTCTTAAAAACAATGGATAGCATCAATTATTGTGTTGACATATATATTATTAAAATTAAATTATTTTTTCAAATATTCCTTTGATATACTTTTTGCATTATGTTTCTGTCATCTTTTAATGGCAAATTATAATTACAACCATTTGTCACAATCGGCTTGCACCAGAAGATACTAAGAATTATACAGATTTACAGAAACAATATCTTAATTCTTACTTTGAATGCATTGAATTGACACTTATTAAATACACATACAAAAACATAAATTTCAAGTGCAATTTTAATTTCAATTACATTTTTAGCTCACCTGGCCTAAAAGGCCAAGTGAGCTTTTCTCATCACTTGTCGTCCGTCGTCGTCCGTCGTCCGGCGTTAACTTTTAAAAAAATCTTCTCATTTGAAACTATTGAACCAATTCAAACCAAACTTCATCTGATTGATTCCTAGGGTAATTAGAATAAAGTTTGTGTTTTAATTCCCATTTCATAAAAAAAACATGGCCGCCATGGCTAAAAATAGAACATAGGGGTAAAATGCAGTTTTTGGCTTATAACTCAAAAACCAAAGCATTTAGAGCAAATCTGACAAGGGGTAAAATTGTTTATCTGGTCAAGATCTATCTGCCCTGAAATTTTTAGATGAATCGGACAACCTATTGTTGGGTTGCTGCCCCTAAATTGGTAATTTTAAGGAAATTTTACTGTTTTTGGTTATTATCTTGAATATTATTATAGATAGAGATAAAACAGCAATAATGTACAGCAATTTAAGGCTAAAAAATAAGTCAAAATGACCAAAATGGTCAATTGACCCCCTAAGAAGTTATTGTCCTTTATAATCAATTTTAACAATTTTCATGAAATTTGTAAATTTTACTAACATTTTCCACTGAAACTATAAGTTTATTATGGATAGGGATAATTGTAAGCAGCAAGAATGATCACCAGCCCAGTAGTCAGCACTTCGGTGTTGACATGAATATCAATTATATGGTCATTTTTATAAATTTTCTGTTTACAAAACTTTGAATTATTCGAAAAACTAAGGATTTTCTTACCCCAGGAGTAGATTACCTTAGCCGTCTTTGGCACAACTTTTTGGAATTTTGGGTCTTCAATGCTCTTCAACTTTGTATTTGTTTGGCTTTTTAACTATTTTGATCTGAGCGTCACTAATGAGTCTTATGTAGACGAAACGCGCGTCTGGCGTATAAAATTATAATCCTGGTACTTTTGATAACTATATTCAGTAAAGTAAGATGTACAAACATATCACAATCACCTAAACACAATTTTGTCATGAACTGTCTGCTACCTTTGTTTAATTCACATATACCGAGGTGAGCGACACAGGCTCTTTAGAGCCTCTAGTTTTAATCAGAGGCTTATGTCAAATTAATAATTTTGTTCCGATATCCTCATGCACAGAAGCTTGTTTACTTGATCAAATGAGATTTTACTGTGAATTGCAAACGACCGCCATTGGTATTAACGCCTAATCTGACCCACTTAACAAATGACTAGTCCCAGTGTTAGCGACCGACATTTATGATAAAACCTCATCTGATTTATCAAACAAACCCATGTTCTTCGTGTCGTGAAAGAATTTTAGTTGGATGATGCAAATACAGGGAGGGTGTATGAATCCAGATTACTTTTCAATTTGTAATTACACAATATATATTTTGAATGTATGCGTTTTGCGAGCGGTTTGTCATAACTATTCAAAATGCAAATAAAAAGTCAAGTACGTACTTCAATTTCTAAATCGTTATTATTACTTCAGACTTTCATGAAAACATAGAATATCACAATCAATCTCAATACAATAGTTGCAGCTTTTACATTAATGCTAGCAAGACAAATCTTTGTTTGACTTGCTTGCTTTGCTTGTATCAATGTTTGCTCAAGCATGGCAATTAGATAGGCGGGGCTTCAGCTTGTATACATCATACTATGTTTGAAGTTAAGGACACTAAATTTCAAAACATCACAGGATGACAAATATAAAGCGCAATCGTAGAAATGGAAGCCAAAAAAATTGTATTTGTGTTTTCTCGAAGATATGCATTTTTTATCATCCAACTGAAAAGACTGTCGTCAAGTACTTTTAGTAAAACAAAAAAGCTATTCGAACACACCTAATCTGATTTTGTGATTCATTACATAGGTATTTCATCTTTTAGTACTGTGATTTTTTTATGTTATGAAGTCAACCTGTAGTTTTGCTATATAAAAATGATAGAATCTGAAGCGAGATGATGTATCAAATATTCTTGCTTTTTACGTTTTTAAGACAAAACATTCATCTCAAACACACCCTAACATAAGAAGGTCCCACTCGATTTTCTCTTTTTGATACAATTGTTACCAATTGACCTTTTATTAGAAAATCAAGTGCACCTTCTTATGTTAGGGTGTGTTTGAGATGAATGTTTTGTCTTGAAAACGGGAGCTACCATTTGATTTTTATGGGGGGGGGGGGGGGCTAGGATGAAAAATTTTGTCCTGCCTTTTTTTTTAGTTGTAATCTCTGTCCTGCCTTTTTATTTTTCACTCTATCCGGTCCTGCTTTTTTTTGTTTAGTTTATTTTGACTTTTTTTACATAAATTGTCATCATGACTTTTTTTTTTTTGCAAGTGGATCATCCTGCCTTTTTTTTACTCAAAACTCCTGTCCTGCCTATTTTTTTCAAATTTCATCCTAGCCCCCCCCCCCCCCCCCCCCCATAAAAATCAAATGGTAGCTCCCTTATATTTGTCATCCTGTGATGTTTTAAAAAGTGTCCTTAACTTCAAACATAACGTAAAATAAAATTTAAGTATGTTAAAAGCTCACAAGTTTGTTTTCCCAAGTCCCGGCTGACGTCAAAACACGCCCTTTTTCCCGTAAAACCCAATGTCTCGCGGAATTTCTCAATAGGAACTGAACGTAACTAATATAATACTCAGACGAACGTAATCAGTTCATACAATACTTATCATACAATATTTGTAATTGAAATATTCAAACAACAATGAAAACACATAACAGGTTTATTCAAAACATCGGGGTTTATCAAAATACCGGAGAACGATCACGTACCGAAATATGATCACAACATATATAACATTGTACTAACTAAAAGACACGCCTTGTACATGAAGATCCACATACCAAAGTGTGTTTTGCGTCAAAGCAAACATGTTATGTTTTATAGAAAATCTTCAGACTTCATTTGAGAGGTTTTCGTCATATCGTTCAGTTATAATATAAATTACTCACGTTTTTTATTCCATGCTATCATAACTTTTTATTGTTTATTGTCTGGGCAAACCACCCGTACAATCAATAATACCTCGTACTAGGCCACTACAGTCAAACGCACCCTGAAAGGTGTACTTGAATAGGTCCATGTTTGTAATTATTTTAACTAATATCTTATTAAATGGAAAATCAATGATATAACTTATTGCAGTTATCCCCAATATACTACGTACAAAGGCTGAGGATTTTCTACTAAATTTCACAGGTGCTTGAGGACAGGATCCTGTATGAGCCCCATATAGTCCCTCCCCCCTTTTTTTTTTTTTTTTTTTTTTAACATAAATCTCAGATTTTTCGATATATATCACATATTTGTACCAGCGCTATAGTCGAGATTCACGTTGATAGTAAACATGCATATTTAGAGTATAAATATGGTATATTAGTATATATATGGTACAAATATGTGATATATATCGAAAAATCTGAGATTTATGTTAAAAAAAAAAAAAAAAAAAGGGGGGGAGGGACTATATGGGGCTCATACAGGATCCTGTCCTCAAGCACCTGTGCTAAATTTCATCAGGCAAATATAAATGTTTTCGTATGAAAAATAATACAAAGAATCCTGAGGATGACATTTTTGAGTTTTATATTATTCTCCTTAATATGAAACTCGACGTATCACTTTCATAGCGCAATCTTGTTTTTTTTTCTTAATATCTGAAAGTCTTACAAAAAATAATGAGATGTGGTATGAAAGCCAAGGGAAGAAACATCCATCATAGAACGAAAAAACATGAATTTTTACGACTATAGGTTGCAGTCTTACTTTCAATTTCATTATTTCACTTGCGATGACCAAAATCATTACCATATGGACAGATCAGAAGGTTATGAAATGACATAAATTGAAGCAATTTATAGGAACAACTAGCGACCTTGTTTCAATAGGAAGTGGCCATTTGATATAGTAGGGGGAGGGAGAAATGAATATTCTGGCCTAGTTTAAAAAAGTACAAAATTTTTCCCATGACAAGATGAAAATGAATATTCTTTCCAACAATATGATGTACAGGACAATGCAGGACATAGTTGTGTACAACTATGAACAATGAAAAAGTCGTACAAGTATGAAAAATGAAAAAGCCATAGAAGTATGAACAATGAAAAAGCCGTACAAATATGAACAATGAATAATTCGTACTACAAGTATTTTAAACAATGAAAAAGCCGTACAAGTATGAACAATGAATAAGCCATAAAGTATGAACAATAAAAAAGCCGAACAAGTATGAACAAATAATAAGCCATACCAGTATGAACAATGAATAAGCCGTACAAGTATGAACAATGAATAAGCCGTACAAGTATGAACAATGAAAAATCTGTAAGAGTATGAACAATGAAAAAGCCGTACAATTATGAACAACGAATAAGCCAATATTTTTTTAATTTAAACATATTTTATTGTTCAAAATGACAAATGGATCAGACACAAGTTTTACAACTTAGTAACGTCTTCTCCGAAATAAGCCATACAAGTATGAACAATGAAAAAGCCGTACAAGTATGAACAATGAATAAGCTGTACAATTTGAACAATGAATAAGCTGTACAAGTATGAACAATGAAAAAGCCGTACAAGTATGAACAATGAATAAGCTGTACAAGTATGAACAATGAATAAGTCGTACAAGAAAGAACAATTAATAAGCCGTACAAGAAAGAACAATTAATAAGCCGTACAAGTATGAACAATGGAAAAAAAAACGTACAAGTATAAACAATTAATTAGCCGTACAAGAATGAACAATGAAAAAAACGTACAAGTATGAACAATTATTAAGCCATACAAGTGACAAGTGAAGAGAAACATTTCGACCCCCATACCATGTTGTACCTCCCTCTAAAATAGTCAAAATTTGAATGGTCGTTCCCTTATAGTCGACGTCAGCTGAAATTCGTAGCGGTTATCGGTAAAAATAATCTTAACTATCAACCGCGTTCTCTCGAGATATAGTTTTTCTCATTCCATTCATAAATCGCGAAAAGAAAAACCACTACTGACCTACCTTTTAAGTGATCGCACTGTAATAATCCTGACCTTCACATTTTCCAGAATGTTTTCCATTGTAATTCCGCCATCTTCGTTTCTATGAGGATCATTTGTTTACATGTGAAATTCGTCATTTACGCAGTTTCCTGAAATGTTCTTTTCATTGATGTGATACGGTTTCCCGCGCTTTATGCAAATGTTATGAAATTGCACTCCAGGGGAACACTTCCGGAAAAAACAATGGCGGATTCCACCATTCAAAATAGTCTTGGAAAATGTGAAGGTCAGGATTATCACAGTGCAATCACTTAATAGGAAGGTCAGTAGTGATTTTTCTTTTTGCGATTTATGAATGGAATGTGAAAAACTATATCTCGAGTGAACATGGTTGATAGTTTAGATTATTTTAATTGATAACCGCTACTGTCTTTCGCCATCTTGGATTGAAAAAAACAGAGAATCTAAGGTCCATATTTTCTATCAAGTTAGCAAAATTTGATGCAGAATGCAGAAATTTAATGTGAATTTTCATTTAAAGAAGCAATTTATAAGAATATAACTTAGAAATATTAATATTTTTACAAGTTTAGATTAGTTTTGGTTGTTTTTGAATATTTTCAAATTGGCATTTTAAGGGGAGGTAACTCTATTACAGTGCATTTTCTGAAGGACTCTACATGAAATTTTCCTTTTTTGTCTTTTAGCCGGAAAAAACGTACGGTGACCCTATCTTTTCTTTTGATATTATCAAAGCATTGTCTGAAAGCAATCTTTTCCTAATTTATTTTACAATTCTATCATTTTGTTTAGTTTCTATTCACAAATTGGTGTTTTTTCCTGTATAATCCATACAAAATTTGTCATTTTGTCACAACAAGTAGCTTGAGAAAATGCACGGTGACCTATCATTTTTATAATATTTTTGATCATGTATCAATAGATACTACATTTTGACAAAGTATGAACAAATTCTATCATTTTTATTTTAGACTCCCATACCACCTTAATATCATTTAAACGAAACTTGATTATGGCAGACGTCGTCAAACAAGAACATTATAGTAATACAACTACATCTCACGCCTCTATCCTCGAACTGTGCTGTAATAGCGCAACATGAATGTTAAAATAAGTCGAAAAAGGGTTTGACTTAGTGTAACTGTACCAATCGCAACAACAACAAACAAAATACATATAATTAAGACTATTTTCATCTTATTTGGTTAAACAGGTTTGTATCTGAATAAGTACATTTTTAAGATGTGTCATTTTACAAAAACATTAATTGTGGTTGCTATTCACAAAATTAGGAATTTGAATATAATAAAATGTATGTCGTGAGTAATTTGTTTGGACTCAGTGTAGGTCATTTAAATAATAAAATAAGTAGCATTTCTTATTTTCATCTCAGTTCCCAGAAATGAAAATACAAATTTCGCTAATATTCAGCTTTAGTAAGATGTCTAGTTATATTTTTTGGCATTTTTTTATTTCGGGTCCTTTAATATCTTGGGTTTTTAATATATTGGGTTTTGCTCTCATTATTGAAGGTTGTTCGTTGACCTACATAGTTGCTAACTTCTACATCATTTGTTTCCGGTTGACGGTTGTCTGAATGACATACATCTTCTTATAGAATTGAGAATGGCAACCCGACCAAAGAGCAGAAAATAGCTTACGGTCACCAAAAAGGTCTTCAATTAGGGGGAGGGCCTTCAATGCAGGGAACAAATTAAGCATGCGGATACTGTCTACAGCTTACCCCTAAAATGTTGTATACTAATACACAGAAAGGACGCGACACTAAACTCCGAATCATAAATAAACAAAAATCTAAAACCACACATGACTTACAAAAAGATAGAGGTCCCTGACTTGGAACAGGCGTAAAAAATGCGGGTTCGTATCTCAAACCACTCAGATACCTCTAGCCAATGTGGAACAAACAAACACACAGTTCAAATGAAGTCTGAGCCCGATGTTAAAATGATCAACATGAATTAATATGAATTAACAAAGGACTACAAGCAGTTGCTGACATGCTGACATGCCAGCTCGCGACCTCAATTAAACTGACCTAAAGACTATTAACCCATTAACACATCATATGAAAATCAAGTACCAGCCCTCCCGTTAGAGCTTTTAAGTATCATATCACAACATAAATTATACAAGAAGAACATATTTTTATATTAGCAATGACCGTATACTGTAAATAAACTACTAAATGAGCATTAAATGCAAGAATGAAATAAAAAAGACGCATGTTGTTTATGAATAGATCAAATCATGTATATAATTTTCAAGGAACGAACGGACGAACGAACGAACAAACGGACGAACACATGAACGAACGAACGAACAAACGATCGAACGAACGAACGAACGAACGAACGAACGAACGAGCGAACGAACGAACGAACGAATGAACGAACAATTCTACCAATCAACCAACAAACTATCATACCAACCAACCAACCAACCAACGACCAAACGAACCAACCAACCAACGGAAGTTAATAATCAAATCAAAGCACTGTAGACCAAAACAAATCAAAACAAATCAAAACGGTTGTGTGAAATCAAAACAGTTATTATACATGTGTCTTTATACAATTTCGGAACCAAATACAGTAAAACCACGGCACCAATTAAGTTTTTTTGTGGAATTCTGACTGCCACGGTTCCTTTAGCATTCTTTGTAATGTTTTCAACTTTTATTTGTATTTTTAGTCGGTTTTCTTTTTGTTCATAGTATTGTCTGTTATAATCGACTTATGGTTTCAACTTGCGATTGTTCATTTTTATTGGCGGATGAATTAAGGGGTCCGCTCGGAGGACGAATTTCTCCTTTCCTTAATGTCTGAATCCGCGCCTGAGTTTCGTATCTTCTGTATATTACTGATAGATGAATTGTTCGCAGATCAGACAAAACTTTTGCAGTTATATACAAAATTTACTAACTTGACAGACGTAAAACCTAATATGTGCGTTGCAATATAAAAGATTGCATGTATTGTAAAAGGTCGTGGTAGCGTAACGTCATAATAGAAGAAACGTTGTCAAAGTGACGGCACCTCCTTGTCTTCACTACACAGTTTCATCTGTCGCAGTAAGCAGTGATTAACGAAGCAAACATATATTGAATTATTTCAATCAGTGAATACGAAAAATTATGAAAAAAAGAACGAAGAAGGATCGGTAAGCATATTTTACATTAGTTTATTCTGATTTTAATAATATTATACGTATGACGTATATTAAAGAAACATAGAACTGTACTGTAAATGTTCCAAATGTTTTGTTTAAATTACTTTATTACCATTATAATTTGTATAAATAGAACCATATGCAGCCTAACAAGGGTAGCTGGATTCAAATTATCTTATTTGATAGAACAAGAATTAAATTATTGCAACATAAGGATACCCCTCCAACATAAAAATTCAAAAAAACAAAAAACAAAACAAAAAAACAGCGCTTTAAACGTTGACATCCTTCATTTATACGGTCTTATTCAAGTTGTGATTGACAGTGATTCCTTACTTTTTAGCTAAGAAATACAAAACAAGACATTTTTTTTCTCTTTTGTAGTGATAAAGTCGAGAATATGGCACCTACAAAACAGGCTGTGCGCAAGAAGACGACAGAAAGAAGTAAGTTTAAGGAGCCACTACATTGCGCGTTATTCCTTTTTCCGTTTATTTGATCACCCGGACTATTTGATTTAATTAAAAACTGACTTTTGGTGTGTTAAGAAAACAATTAGGGGGAGCTTGATTAGAACGGAATTCCGATGCTTAAGCCTTTTATGTATTTTGATTTTCGAGACTTTGATAAATAAAGTTGGAAATCAGGTAATGATTGATCGACGGAGCGACTCTGCCAGACGTTCCGTGTAGTTCAGATTCTACTCAATGCTTTTCAGTATTCAGTTACTAGTCAAAATATCACCTCTTTGCTTTGATCAGTGTTCTAACTTCCCTCGGCTTTTTCACCAAAAAAGTTTTGTGTTTGAAAAAATGTTAGGATCATAATCACATGTTTCTACGCCGAAGTATACTGAGCAACATATTATCTCACTTTGTTTTTCGATCAGGAGTATTGCTCAACAATAAAGGTGCACCATTAAACGAAAGCATATTTCGTACATATCAATTACAAATATCGTCTTCGATTTATTAACATGTAGTTCGTGCTGTTATAAGACTTAGTGTAAATATGATTTGAAATACTCATAACAAGAATGTGTCCCTAGTACACGGATGTCCTATCGTTCTCTATGTTCAGTGGGCCGTGAAATTGGGGTAAAATTTCTAATTTGGTATTCAAATTATAAAGATCATGTCATAAGGAACATGTGTACTAAGTTTCAAGTTGATTGGACTTTAACTTCGTCAAAAACTACCTCGACCAAAAACTTTAATCTAGGCGGGACAGACGAACGGACGGACGGACGCACAGACCAGAACACATAATGCTCATAAATGGGGCATTACAAATATCGTACATAACTTTAATGTATAAAATCGATACCGAAATACAACGGCAAGTATTACAGTATAGAACAGCATGGTGTCATCCCCATTCCTATAACCTGCAGTGGCAGATCAAAAAGGCAGGGGTCTAGGGTTAGAACCCCCTTTTATTTAATGACAAATGCTGTAAAAAAAGGAGGATACCCCCGGACACCTCCCTCTCTTTTCGAACCACCACTGATAAGCCTGATATGCCCAGAACCTAGCCATAGGTAATAATTAGCCTTACTTCATGTTTTTGTCCTTTCGGGAAAGTGTTGATGACAGTTCTAAGTGTATCTTTTTTGTGAACAACTTTTCTCAAATCGGAGTTTGACATTGTACAGATATTTTTTAACCTGTATATTGATCCTGTATGTCTTTTTCTTTCTTCTTGGTTTTTGTTTTGGTGCTATTTCGTCATTTCATTATTCAATATTTCCAACTAATTTTTTCAAATGGCAAAATTGAACAGAAATAAACGATGACAATGAATCAGACTGAATGCAATATATGGATTGTCTAATGTAGATCAACATACCACATCATTAACTAATACAAAGCTTTGTGTATTTTGTAGTCGGATCAAGAAGCCAGAAAATCCAGATAGAGTATGATACAGTGGAATACGTAGACAGAACAGGAAATGAGTAAGTCTGGTTTTATCTTACACACATATGGAATATGAGACAATATCCAATTTAATTATCTGTAAAAAATTAATCCCAAAACCATGAAGTACAGCAATATATTCCGTATTGCCAAATCCTTTCGACAATGGTATATCTTCGGCACAAAAAAACTCCCAAATCGGAACAAAATTTCAAACTAAATTAAATTAACAAAAACTTAAGCAAGAGACACCTCCAGCACAGAAAAGGCGAAACAATCAGGCTAACGTATCGAGTACAGTAAGATAAAATTTCTAATAACCGATAGATAGAAATATAAAAAAATAAGGAATGCATAATAATAATGTAATTGTAATTCGACTGGAAATCATTGTGTTACACATGGCAACTCATTTTATTATACTTCATGTCAAAATGCCAGATTTTGATTGGCTAATACGAGGGTGTCAATTTACTCTATTACCCTTCACAGAGACGCTTGATGAAGTGTGCGCTTTATTAAATACGACTCCATCCTATGGCAAATACTCTATTACCCTTAACGGAGACGTTTGATCAAATGTGCGCTTTATTAAATACGGATGGTTATGTACAAGATGTCACAGTTTATTACTTTGAATTTAAAAAAATCGACAGGAATAACAGAACATTCAGTATAATAAATTAAATAACACATAGCTGAGAGGGTGATAGAGCAGATTGGAACCCCTCGAAAATGCATTGTCAACCTTGGCTTCGCCGCGGTTGACAATGTTTTCTCGGGGTACCAATCTGATCTATCACCCTCTCAGCTATGTGTTATTTATATAATGTTATCCTCTAAAAAGTATACATGGTTTCGTATTTGTATTGTCACCACTTTAGAATCATAAATTAGGAATTGCCATTCTTTATGTTTCCATGGGTTAGTAAATGTAACCACTTCTTGCTGATGTTGTGATAAGAGTCCACTGAGTTTTATATACAACTGATTTATGTAAATATAAATGACGTAATGTACTATCATGTTTAAAAAACCGCTATTATATGCAGTAAGCCGCTATTAGTTGCATTAAGAACAAAAATAAAACATTGTTTCAGATTGCTTGCCAACTGGACGTGCTCAATTCAAGAAAAAGAGGAAGCAATCCAAACAACCTCCAAAAAACTACAAAACATGCAACCAAGTAAACTTTCCGAGAATAGGCTCAGGCAAGAAATAGAGCAATGGATCGATTTTATAGAGGCTGACAGACATGTAATGAAGCGATGCATGCACAATCTACAAATTTCCATGAAAGATAAGCTGCATTTCTTAAAGAAACAGAAACAGTTTTTTCTTGATAAACAAAAAACCCTGAAAAATGTCTACAAAACAATTGAAAGGAGCAACCGCTCAAATATTCCAAATCCTTTTCCACAATTCATTCTTGACGTCAAACGCGAACATTACCAACTGTTCAACGAGGAACTTCTGATTTCACCAAATGGTAGCTTAAAAAAGTATAAAAGAAAAATGACCGAAGCCAACGCTGTCATTATTGATGACACCACGTTATATATTGGGAGAACTGGAAGAACAAACGTAATGACACCAATTCATGAAAATATACTAGAATCAGACAAGTGCATTACCGGCGAATGTGTTGACTCTTGCTGCACATTGCGTAGGTCCGACTCAGAAATAAGTTTTCTGAATCATGAATTTGAAATTGAGTATCACATGAGTGAACTATCTATGGAAAGCAAGGACACTGAAAATTGTTCTAAAAATGAGGAAATACAAAGGAACGAGCCCAAAACACATGATAAGAGATCGAACATTCCTGTTCCAGTAAAACTGCCACAATTGCTAGCTAACAAGAAAATGAAATACGAGGACAAGTCACCCTCTTCTCCAGTAAAACTACCACTACTGCCACCAACCAAGAAGATGAAATACGCGGAAGATTCGTTCTCAGAGACTCTAAAACACCAGCTACCTAACAAGAAGATAATATACCCGAAAGAACTCTCTGACACTACTGTTAAACTACCACCATTATTACCCGACAAAGAGAAAACATGCATGCAAGAACACCCCTTCACTAATCGCCCTGGTACTCCAAAACTGTTACCACCATTACAGAACTTGCCACAAAACATCAAAAAGACATTAATTATAAACAAGATTAGGGATGAAAAGAAAGATAAAAGTAAAGTTATGTCAGCAGAATTATTGTCTAAACCAGCACCACAGCAGCCACCTGAGACAACAGCTTCCAATGAAATTTTAGATATGAGCCCAGAATTAGGTTCTAAAAGGCCAAAATGGAAAAGTCAGTATAGAACTTTTAAGCTGCAAAAGACATCTCGTAAAAATTACTACGCCAGTAATAGAAAATACCGATTTTCCAGGCTGCATCTTTCATCTGGTAAAAAATGCTATATCCCTAAAAGCAACAGGGATAAAGTGAGCTACATGGTTTACGAAAGATACTGCACCAAAGGGAAACAAAACAGGAATCTAGGAAAGCAAACAGATAGAGAAAAACTAGACAGATACCCAGAACAAGATCAAATTCATACATTGCCACGAAATATGAGAGAGACATATATTTTAAAAAAGATCAGGGATGAAAAGAAAGAGAAAAATAAAGTTATTTCAATGCAATCAACGTCTATATCACCTCCACAGAAAACTGCTGAGACAACAGCAAACGGTGGAACTTTAGATATGAACTCAGAACTAGCTTTGAAAAGGGCAAAATGGGAGAATAAGTTTCCAAATTTTAGGCTGAAAAAGGCATCTGGTCAATATTGCAACATCTCTGAGAGAAAGTACCGATTTTCAAGGCTGCATAAGTCATCTGTTAAAAATTGTTTTATACCAAAAAGCAAAAATGACAAAGTAAGCAAAATCATTAGAGAAAAATATTGTACCACGAAAACACAAAACAGAAATGTCAAAAAGCAAACTGAATTGGAAAGACCAGACAGCTACCCAGCACCAGATCAAATTAATACTTGGCCACAAATTTTAAAAAAGATATTAATTTTAAAAAACATGAGGAATGAAAAGAAAGAGAAAAGTGAAGTCGTGAAATCAATACCTTTATCAGCTCCACAGCATGCCGATGAGACAAACACTTCCAATAAAAAGTCTGAATCAGCTCCACAGCAGGCCGAAGAGACAACAGCTTCTAATAAAATGTCTATATCAGCTCCACAGCAGGCCGAAGAGAAAACAGCTTCACATAAAATGTCTATATCAGCTCCACAGCAGGCCGAAGAGATAAAAGCTTCCAATAAAATGTCGAAATCAGCTCAACAGCAGACTGTTGAGACAACAGCTTCAAATAAAATGTATAAATCAACACAACATCATGCTGATAGGACAACAGCTTCGAATGATATCACAAGAAATCAAAACAGGAATATCAGAGAGCAGAAAGAAAGAGAAAAATCGGTCAACAACTTAGAACAAGACCAATTTCATAGTATGATGGATATTGCAGTGAATGATAAATATCCAACTGAAGACATCATTCAAAAGCTGGATGATAATGAACTGATAGGGTTTTATCAGGTGCAAGAAAAAGATCTGTTTCCTGTCCTTGAAAATATGAGTGAGAGCAAAATCATAGAAGTATTCAAGAGACTGCATGATCAGCATATTGCAGTCATTAATTGTTTAAGCGATACTGTAGATGAAACTCAAAGCTCGAGCTCTGGAAGTACAATAAATGACTTTCAAGATGCAGGAGAAAATGTTGGTACATTGAAATCAACAATGAAAACATTTGCTAAAAAACTTATTCCAGATTGCATAACGAACGGTAACCAATGTCAACCAACAGAATCTCTTTCTTCAAATTGGCAAATTATAAAAGTCCTCTCTGGAACGAATATAAAGACACAACATATTTCTATGCCACCCGCACAATTTATTCCTATGCCACCCAATACACCAAAACCAAAAACATCAAACGCCAGACGTAAACGATATGGCCTAAAAAAGGATGAAAATAACAATCCATCAGAATCTTAAAACAAAAGCAATAAGATTCAGATTGTTTTATACATTTACGCTTCATATTTTCAAAAGAAGATCTTTAGTGGATACCGCCAGTTGTAAGAGATATTGCAGGAAAAGCGTTGAATAATTATAAAATTAATCTGATTTCGTGATAAATTCACAATTCATATTTACAAAAGACTGTCTTTAGATCTCTTTAGAGCATGTATGTTAAAACAGTTTGATATACTCAGGGAATCATTTGTTTAAATTGGCTTGCGCTGTAAATGTACAATGTTCCTAGTCTATTTTTTAGCACCAATGGCAAAAGATGGCTGAAACATGGGTCAAGGTTCATTGAAGTGGCGAGAATATATATAATGAAATTATGAAATATCCAGTATAAAACAGCAATTTGAATATATATAAAAAATCAATAGCATTAATATATTGCATATGTGTACATATTTTTTTGCAAATAAAATAGATGAAAAACAGTTATTTTTGTATATGTGTCACACTCCATTAGACAACCTTAATATCTAATATTTCATTAAAAGCATGATACAGCTTATGAGCCACAAACATTAAATCTTACATTGTAAAAGTGACCGATACAGGGGGTCCAGAATCCCCCTTTTTTGGGACGATCAAAGCATTTGAATGGGAACATGTGGTTGGAACCCCCCCCCCCTTTTTTTATCCTGGGTTGGGATGATCCCCCCTTATTAAAATGGCTGGATCCGCCCCTGTGTATGCTTGTTTACATTGATTGATTGGTGTGCAATGTTCCATTCAAAGTTTTGTACTATTTCGTGGCAGTCAGTTTTTATCGACGGGGGAAGTCAGAGAGCTCAGAGAGAACCAAAGACCATTCGAAGGAAAACTGACAATCCAAGTCAATTAAGATTAGAGTTACAGCTCACCTGCCACAAGCAAATTTGCCAATCACAACCTAGATGAGTTATGTTACAGATTTTGTTAAAATTTTTGTTTGGCTTGTTGAACTACAACTGAAAATTAAAAAAAAAATCATTTATCTCTTTTATTATCTGAAATATTGCAGATTTGATTTCTTGTATTTATATATATTATGGGTGAATATTTGTATAGAATCTGAAAGGACATTAAAATCAGCGAAAACCTTTTTTTTGTATTCAAAATTATAGCAAATTCTGTGACATAGCCCATTTATTGTTCCTTGACCTTAATGCACTTATCAACCAAAGCCCCTCTACAGGAATACAAAAGAGTTCACACGCTGAACTGTCTTACCTTCTTAACTAGCCATTGCTTTTATGTTGATAGTCCTAAATATGAAGCTTTATTACAAGTACATGTATCACATAACCTTAATATGATCCAAGAAAATGAGGTCAAGGGCAGATAAACCAAATGGGAAATCCATGTACACCTTACATTCATTCAATACACCAAATATAGTTGACATATTGATAATAGGTTCTAAGAAACAAACTTAACCAAGAAAAACTAGACATCGACCAATAGACCATGAAAATGAGGTCAAGGTCAGTTGAACCATGCAGGACAGACTTGTACACCTTACATTCAATCTATTTATTAAATATACATGTAGTTGAACGTTTGCTTATAGTATCTAAAAACAAAACTTTACATTGACCAAAGAACCATGAAAATGAGGCCAGGTCATATGATACCTGGCAGACAGACATACACCTTACAATCCTTCCATACAACAAATAAAGTTGACATATTGCTTATAGTATAAGAAAAACAGACAATCACACAGAAACTCAACAGAGGAATGAACCATGAAAATGGTGTCCATGTCAAATAAAACCTGTGAGACCAGCATGTACATCATAAACTATTTCCATACACCAAATATAGTTGTCCTTATGCATATAGTATTAGTAAAAAGACAAAAACACAAACCATAAAAATAAGGTTATGATCAGATGACAACTTCCAGTTGGACATGTTCACCTTTCAATCATTTCATTCACAAAATATAGTAGACATATTGCTAATAGTATCTGATATATGAACTTCACCAGAAAAACTTAACCTTGTTCACTGATTCATGAAATGAGGTCGAGGTCAGATGAAAACTGTCTGACAGGCATGAAGACCAAACAAGGTAAGCACATAAATTATATTTAAATAATTACTCATATAAGAAGAAAGAAATTATCATTACAAAAAGTCAGTAAGGGTGCCTACTTTTGCTGTTAGTTGCAGACTCATAAAAAACGGGGGGAAAATATCAAAATTTGTTCTATTGATAGTTTTAATTGTAAGAAGTTACTTTCTGAATTTGGTAAAAATATGGTAAAAATTCAGGATTGTTGTGAATCTTATATATGTTTTGAAAACTTAAACTGCAGACTGTATGTAAGTTATCTGGAAGAAAAACGTAGTCCATTTATAAGAAATATACTGAAAAAAAACGAAATAATTTTTTACAAAATTTCCATCTAGATACCAACTTTTGATCATAAACAAGCTTCTGTCCAAGTTTGGTACCAAATCCAGGATAGATTAAGAAAGTTATTGAAATTAAAAAAAACTTTAACCACAGAGTGAATTTTTGTAAAAGCCGCCCCTGCCGACAGAATGTACGATCGCTATTTCTATCTTTTGTGTCAAAAGTTGCAGTTTCGACACAAATCTTATATTTTTTTCAAGTAGTCACTGAACCATGAAAAAGAGGTCAAGGACAATGGCCATATGACAAGCAGAAACTTCAGCTCTACTGGATTTTGCCTATAACTTAAAACCAGATGCTCCGCAGGAAGCAGCTTTATACGCCCGCAAAGGTCGAAACCTGAACGGTTGGGGCAAGTATTGACACAACATTGAAGCTTGATTCAGCTCTGTATTTGGATTGTGATTACATAGGTTTCTGACACAGAATAATTGTGGTCTAATGAACTTATTTTTTTTTGCTTTTGGGCAATACACTATGCTGTTGAATATAAATCCCATAAAATTTGAAGAAAATTCATTTTAATTTTTGAAATCGGAAATGAAAAATTTTACACCCCAAATCTCCAATTTTTTTTTACTTCCCCAATCCCTTATCCAAAAACAATCTTAATTCAAATTTATAATAAAGTTGGCAACAATAACTATTCATCTAAATACATCATAAAGTATTTAAATATAAAATAACTTACAGTCATGGTTAAAATTAATTTTATTTAACAGTAACTTCTAAAATTAATTTTACAGCTACACATCTTAAGACAATTATCACTTCCTTTAAAATAATTTTCATGCCGTGTAGGGGAGGTAATCAAACATTTATATAACAGTATTCTTAAATTTTGTATTGGAATTAGACTACCTCCCTTACACTGCTTTTAAATTGTCTAAATTGTCTTTTACCCAGAAAAAAACCTTCTTTTCCCCTTTTTTGCCCCTAATTTCTTAATGATTTGATTTATTAACCCCATAGCCATCCCTTTGTAGTATGGAAACTTGTGGTATAATTTCAGAGAGATTAAACACTTAAACACAAGATTTTGACTGAAAACTACAACAAGACTGCGCACGCTGAAATGCCTCGCCTCTCTACTAATTATTGATATTATGTTGATAGTCCTAAATATAAAGCTTTATTACAACTGTTACATAATTCAACATTAACCAAGAAAACTAAACATTGATCAATGAACAGGGAAAATGAGGTCAAGGTTAGATGAACCATGCCAGGCAGACATGTACAACCAACAATTTATCCATACAACAAAATATAGTTGACCTATTGCTTATAAATTAAAAAAAACCCAGACCGAAACACAAATACTTAACACTTAGCAATGAACCGTGAAAATGAGTTCAAGGTCAAATAAAACCTGCGCGACTGACATATGGATCATAAAATATTTCCATACACCAAATATAGTTGACCTTTTGCATATTATTATAAGACCAAAACTAAAAAACTTAACTTTGATCACTGAACCATGAAAATGAGGTCAAGGTCAGATGACACCTGTCAGCTAGACATGTACACCTTACAATAATTCCATACACCAAATATACACGGCCGGCACTCAGCTAACCGAGAGATTTGTCCGGTTAATCTATATTATGTATGCGGCTATATCGGCGGTTGGTCTGTTAATCGATTTGGCTAAAGTCTGTTAATCAGGTGTTATCGAGAAAATCATTGCAAGTTCAGTATGTTTCATTGTATAACTTTTTAAATATATATTTGACATGAAAATCATTTATGTCTGAGAAGACAATTTAATGTATCGAATACAAGTTTTTTTTCTAGCTTCGATAAACAATCTTTAAAATGAAAAGGCGGGTTATTCATCAATAAAATAATACACATTTTACACCCAAAAAATGTACACAAAATGTCAACTTGGTTGAATTTTATACGTGCATGTAATATTTTGAACATCGAAAAAAGACAGGCATTTATATGTTTGTTAACCATATTAATATCATTGTGTGAAAAATCTACGCAAAAATCTGAATTTTTGTGACATTAATCAATTTTCATTAAAAACCTGGTCTGTTAATGGGTCGGACGTATAAAACCCGGTCTGTTAATTGGTCTGTTAAGAGTTATGAATGGCAGTAGTATATTTTGATTGCTTTATGCGGAGTTCAATTTAATTGCAATTCTTTATTACTTTGAGCAAATGATGCTCATCAGTACAAATATAATATATATGCAAATACAATATATACATAAAACATACATAACTGATAAATGAATACATCCGAGAATAATAATAATTAAGAAATAATTCCTTCGTGTCATGCTCTATGCTCATTTTAACATGGGTAGGCATTATATTTGTTGATATTTTACACTGAGCGTTAGCGAGGTGTAAAATGTGGTCAAATATAATGCCTACCCATGTTAAAATGAGCATAGAGCATGACACGAAGGAATTATTTCGATTCTAATAGGACATATACATTAATTTTATAGGTCGAAGCGTACGAAAATACCGTAAAAAAGTTCAAGCTTTTCCCGTTTTTTTCCCCGAGGAGTCTGTGCATTACATTTCATATTTGATAAGTTTAAAAACTACAAGCAGGGTAAATATATGTTGTTTTATACAAAATATATAATAAAAGTTTATTCCTGCTGCTTAAATGTATACATTTTAAAGGATAACGATGGAAATAACGTTTATATACACAGTAAGTTCGTGCGCATGTGTCAAACATATTTTTATGCTCATTAGAACACGGCTTTGTTTACAAAGCGTAATAAGGACGTCATATTAGAATCTATATTAAGTATTGGTAACTTATAACATGTCTGTTCTACGTTAAATTTACAAAGGTTACATATGTCTTTTATATTTTCTGTGCTCAACAACTGTATAAGCTGATATGACGATGGACGCTTATAATAATATGGCTTAATATACTGTCTCCTAATTGCATTATAACAATCACACTGTAAAATGAAATGAAACTCGTCTTCTATTGTATTTAAAGTACAGAGAGTGCATTTTCTTTCTGATCTATTAACACCGTGATATCGTCCTGTTTCAACAAATAAGTTATGTGAAGACAATCTTATTCTCGAGAGATACACTCTAAAATTCACATGTTTAGTAAGGTAAAATTGTAAACGAACATTATTTACACAGTATTTATATATATAAAAAAAAAATGGCGAGCCAATAATAGATTCAAATATTGATTAGCTTGATCAAATATTCTAGTTTTGACAAAATACTTAAGAGTGTCATTTACATCTAAATTATCTTGGTTATACGAGAAGTCATTCCGACCCAAATTAAACAATAAATACTTCAGTTAATAAATCCAACTATTTCTGTTATTACATTGATTCCGTACCTGCTCTTTGTAACACTTTTCAAGAATACAATTATTCGTTGATAAAAGTTTAAACCAGTATCTTATAATATTGTACAATCTATAATATATCAAAGGATATCTACCAAGCTCATAATACACCAGTACATTCGTTGTATATTGTTTGACACCTGAAATATTTTTGCAAAAATATGACTGAACTTTTTCAATATTCGAAACTTCATGAAAGCCCCATATCTCACTGCAATAGAATAAAATACTACTTATATAGGTATCAAACAAATTAAGGTATGTGAAAACATTCAAATATAAGGATGACACCTTTGATTTCAAGGCAAATACAGCTTTCCTGTCATGCTCAGCTAATTGTTTTTTTTAAGTTTTTAAAACATTTCCGTTATAATTCAACAGTATACCTAAATAACAAATATCATAAACAATGTCAATAACGCTACCATCAAAACACCACTTTTCTTCAACCCTCACATTACCACCATTTCTGAATACCATGATTTCTGTGTTTGCATTGTTCACAGTTAAACCCCATTATTGAATGTACAATAAAAGTGTGTCCAACATATCTTGTAAACCTTTTACAGAATCAGAAAATAGTATATCATCGGCATACATAAGAAAAAATAGAAACAATTCCTGTACTTCATACGGTACATCATCGTTATTTAAAAATTCCATTTCAAAATCGTTCACGTACAATAAAAAATGGATTGGAGAGAGTACTTCCCCTTGCAATAAGCCAACTGTGCTCGTGAACTGTTATCGGATCAAATGGGTAGGCCCCAGACGAGTTGTTAAAATATACGGAAACAACACATGAACAATGAAACATAAATTTAGACAATGGAAATTGATAAAAATTGTTTCAAAAGGTGTAATATTCAAGTAATAATAATTTCATCCAAGAATGGTCGCATACATCATGTAGATTCTGTTTCGTTGTTATGAATGGCACCAATTTGTCATCTGCATTGGTAACAAGTATCTACATCAGAGATAAACGTCGTAATGTAATTAAACATCAATAAGTCAAATCTATTGGGATGCATAAATATAAAGAATAGAGCAAGAATAAAGAGAAAATGAATAAAATTAAGAGAAAAGTGAAATAACAATTTTAAAAATACACAAATAAACAACACTCCCAATCTGGACTCTCATGGTATACACGAGAATCTGGATGGAGACGCAGAATATAGAATAGATAAAGACAGTAGAGAGTTATACATTGCTAAGAAAAAGGGAGAAAAATAATGAGAAAAAGACATGCAGCCACCTTTTCGTTATTTAGGCCTTTGAAGATGATTGTTAAAACATTATTGGCATTTATTCCAGATCTCCTTATTTTTATGTTATAAGTAGAGACAACGAAATCTATATATATATGCTTTGCAATTTTATTACTGTATATCTACTTTATGTTATTTGAGACTGGAGTTCGATAAACATTGGCCTCCTGTCAAAAACTAAAACTTCAAGGGGGGAACAGCAACGGATTGCGATGTACTCAAATTGGTAAAAAAATGCTAGATTTTTACAATCGAACAACTGCAGTCCTCCTCTGCACTTATGAAGAAAGGTACTAAACGGAATAAAATGAATTTGAACTTAAGATAACAAATTGAAATATAGCTGAATTCGCTCCTTTCCATTTACTTCTGTAGAATGGTGTGTAAACAACATATGATTAAGCAATAGAACAAAAGAACCAAAAGGATTATATTGACGAATTGAGATTTGACGTCCAGTGGCAAATATCATGTGCATATGAGAACGACAACATGTTATATGTACCCGGCGGATTGAAAACGTTAATAATGAATTCATGCATATTCCAGTGGACAATCTATATCACGCTATATTGAAGTGACACACTTTTCGATAAAATGCAAAGAAAGTCAAAATAAAAATGCTCTTACTAGAAGGATACTGTTGCACCGAATTGTCATGTTGTTACTCAAGTACAATTCATTCTGAACTTTTTCAATGGGATATAGTTATAAAGGTAGCAAAACTATTGTCGTGGCTAAATAACTCTTAACTGACTCAATTTTAATTGTCCAACCCATTAACAGACAGTATTCCCCTAATATCCACTGAAACGTGGTATTACTCACGTTATATTACAATTATTAAATATTCACTAATGTCAATTCATTTTTTTAGAACTACAGTACAATGTGTGTCCTTTAAATGATATCTAAAATTGTTTGTTTCGCCTTTAATTAAAAAAAATGCTATGCATATAAACATAAATACCAGATACTTGCGCGACGCCTTTTAGTTTTACTGAAATTTGCGAAGACTTTGAAATACTTTTACATATGGAACATATTCTATGATAGATATAATTTTGTCAGACACTTTTCTTTTTTTGATTTGGTTCATATAATATACCAAAACTCAGTATATTTGATAGAGTTTAACAATAAATTGTGCGTTTTACTCTTAACAGACGTATAACCAATCCGATTAACAGACCAACTACCGATATAGCCGCATACTCAATATTGATTAACCGACCAATCTCTCGGTTAGCCGAGTGTCGCCCGTGATATAGAAGACCTATAGCATATATTATAAGAAAAACAGACCCAAAACACAAAAACTTAACTATAACCACTGAACCATGAAAATGAGGTCAAAATCAGATGACACCTGCCAGTTGGACATATACACCTTACAGTCCTTCCATACACCGAATAAACTAGACCTACTGCTTATAGTATCTGAGATATCGACTTGACCACCAAACCTTAATCTTGTTCAATGATCCATGAAATGAGGTCGAGGTCAAGTGAAAAATTAGTAATTTGTTTGGACTCAGTGTATGTCATTTAAATAATGAAATAAGTAGCATTTCCTATTTTCATCTAAGTTCCCAGAAATGAAAATACAAATTTCGCTAATATTTAGCTTTTGTTAGATTTCTAGTTATATTTTTTTTGCATTTTCATTTCGGGTCCCTTAATATCTTGGGTTTTTTATAAATTGGTTTTTGCTCTTATTATTGAAGGTTGTTCGTTGACCTACATAGTTGATAACTTCTACATGATTTGTTTCTGGTTGACGGTTGTCTGAATGACATACATCTTCTTATAGAATTGAGAATGGAAACGGGGAATATGTTAAAGAGACAACAACCCGACCAAAGAGCAGAAAATAGCTTAAGGTCACCAAAAAGGTCTTCAATTAGGAGGGAAGAACCTTCAATTCAGCGAGCAAATTAAGCATGTGGATGCGGTTTACAGATCACCCCTAAAATGTTGTTAACTAATTCACAGATAGGACGCAACACTAAACTCCGAATCATAAATAAACAAAAATCTAAATCCACACAAGACTAGAAAAATATGAGACCCCTGATTTGGAACAGGCGTAAAAAATGCGGGTTTTGTGATATCTCAAACCACTCGTATACCTCTAGCCAATGTGGAATAAACAAACACACAGAAATACGCGCAATAAAACTCAGTTCAAATGAAGTCCGAGTCCGATGTTAAAATATGTTACGGAAGTAACTTACCAAAATGGCAATGATCAACATGAATTAGCAGTTACTGACATGCCAGCTCTAGACCTCAATTAAACTGACCGAAAGACTATTAACCCGTTCACACATCATATGAAAATCAAATACCATTCCTCCCGTTAGAACTTAAGTATCATGCTAATATAAGTTATACAAGAAGAACATATTGTTATATGACCGTATGCTGTAAATATACTACTAAATGAACATTTTGAAAGAATGAAATAAAAAAGACGCATGTTGTTTGTGAAGAGATCAAATTATGTATATATTTTTTTAAGGAACGAACGAACGAACGAACAAACGAACGAGCAACAAACCAATCAACTAACAAACGAACGAAACAAACGAACGAACGAACTACCGAACGAACCAACCAACCAACGAAAATTTTTAATCAAATCAAAGCCGCTGTAGACCTAAAAGAAATCAAAACAAATCAAAACGGTTGTGTGAAATCAAAACAGTTATGATTTCAAATATTTTGGTCACGAGCATCACTGAAGAGACATGTATTGTCGAAATGCGCATCTGGTGCAAGAAAATTGGTACCGTTAATTTCATTATGTGTCTTTATAAAATTTCGGAACCAAATACAGTAAACACCACGGCACCAAATAAGTTTTTTGTGGAATTCGGACTGTTCCTTTAGCATTCTTTGCAATCTTTTCAACTTTTATTTGTATTTTTAGTCGGTTTTCTTTTTGTTCATGGTATTGTCGGTTATAATCGACTTATGGTTTGCGAGTGTTCATTTTTATTGGCGGATGAATTAGGGGGTCCGGGGGACGAATTTATTCTTTTCCTAAATGTCTGAACCCGCGCCTGATTTTCGTACTTTCTGTATATATTACTGATAGGTGAATTGTCCGCAGATCGGACAAAACTTTTGCAGTTATGTACAACATTTACTATCTTGACAGACGTAAAACCTAAAATGTGCGTTGCAATATAAAAGATTGCATGTGTTGTAAAAGGTCGCGGTAGCGTAACGTCATAATAGAAGAAACGTTGTCTAAGTGACGGCACCTCCGTGTCTTCACTACACAGTTTCATCTGTCGCAGTAAGCAGTGATTATTAACGAAGCAAACATATATTGAATTATTTCAATCAGTGAAGACGAAAAATTATGGAAAAAAGAACGAAGAAAGATCGGTAAGCATATTTAACATTAGTTTATTCTGATTTTATCAATATTATATAAAGTAATACGTATATTAAAGAAACATAGAACTGTACTGTAAATGTTCGAAATGTAGTTTTTTTTAAATTACTTTATTACCATTATAATTTGTATATATATATAGAACCATATACAGCCTAACAAGGGTAGTTGGATTAAAGTTATCTTATTTGCTAGATCAAGAATTAAATTATTGCAAAAGAGGGACGGAAGATACCAAAGGGACAGTCAAACTCGTAAATCTAACATAAGGATACCCCTCCAACACAAAAAAAAACCCCAAAAAAAACCCAACGCTTTAAACGTTGACAGCCTTCATTTATATGGACTTTTTTCAAGTTGTAATTCCTTACTTTTTAGCTGAGAAATATGAAAACAAAATATTTGTTTTCTCTTTCATAGTGATAAAGTCGAGAATATGGCACCAAAGCAGGCTGTGAACAAGAAGACGAAAGAAAAGAGTAAGTTTAAGGAGCCACTTATTTGCTTTAATTAAAAACTGACTTTTGGTTTGTTAAGAAAACAATTAGAGGGAGCTTGATTAGAACGGAATTCCGATGCTTTTGAAGTAATTTGATTTTCGAGACTTCGATAAATAGAGTTGGAAAATCGACGGAGCGACTCTATCAGACGTTCCGTGTAGTTCAGATTCTTCTCAATGCTTTTCAGTATTCAGTTACTAGTCAAAATATCACCTCTTTGCTTCGATCAGTGTACTTACTTCCCTCCCCTTTTCCCCAAAAAAGTTGTGTGTTCGAAAAAATGTTAGGATCATAATCACATGTTTCTATGCCGAAGTATACTGATCAACATATTATCTCACTTTCTCCCTTTGTTTTTCGATCAGGAATATTACTCAACAATAAAGGTGCACAATAAAACGAAAGCATATTTCGTACATATCGATTACAAATATCGTCTTCGAATTATTAATATGTAGTTCCGTGCTGTTATAAGACTTAGTGTAAATATGATTTGAAATACTCATAACAACAATATGTCCTTAGTACACGGATCCCCTATCCGCACTATCATTCTCTATGTTCAGTGGACCGTGAACTAATTGGGGTAAAATTTCAAATTTGGTTTTCAAATTATAAAGATCATGTCATAAGGAACATGTGTACTAAGTTTCAAGTTGATTGGACTTTAACTTCGTCAAAAACTACCTCGACCAAAAAACTTTAATCTAGGCGGGACAGACGAACGGACGGACGGACAGACGGACACAGAAACCAGAAAACATAATGCTCATAAATGGGGCATAACAAATATCGTACCTAACGTTGATGTATAAAATCGATACCGAAATACAACGGAAAGTATTACAGTATAGAACAGCATGGTGTCATCCCCATTCCTATAACCTGCAGTGGCAGGTCCAAAAAGGCATGGGTCCAGGGTTAGAACCCCCTTTTATGTAACGACAAATGCTGTAAAAAAAAGGAGGGTTCCAACCCCGGACCCTCCCCTTCTTTTCGAACCACCACTGACAAACCTGTTCTTTGTCTACAACCTAGCCATAGGTAATGATTAGCCTTACTTCAGGTTTTTGTCCTTTCGGTAAAGTGCTGATGACAATTCTAAGTGTATCTTTTTTGTGAACAACTTTTCTCAAATCGGAGCTTGACATTGTACAGATATTTTTTAACCTGTATATATTGACTTCTGTATGTCTTTTTCTTTTTTCTTAGTTTTTGTTTTGGTGGTATTTCGTCTTTCATTATTCAATATTCCCAACTATTTTTTTCAAATGGCAAAATTGAACAGAAATAAACGATGACAATGAATCAGACTCACTGAATGCAATATATGGATTGTCTATTGTATATCAACATCCCACATCATTAACTAATACAGAGCTTTGTGTATATTTTAGTCGAATCAAGAAGCCAGGAAATCCAGATAGAGTATGATACAGTGGAATACGTAGACAGGACAGGGAATGAGTAAGTCTAGTTTATCTTTACACAAATATGGAATATGAGACAATATCAAATTTTTAAATTATCTGTAAAAAAGAAGAAGTCCGAAACAATAAATCACATGGCAACTCATAAGGTTATCCTCTAAAAAGTATACATGGTTTCGTATTTGTATTGTCACCACTTTAGAATCATAAATTAGGAATTACCATTCTTTATGTTTCCATGGGTTAGTAAATGTAACCACTTCTTGCTGATGTTGTGATAAGAGTCCACTGAGTTCTTTATACAACTGATTTATGTGAAAAAAATGACGTAATGTACTATCATGTTTAAAAAACGCTATTTTATGCAGTAATTGCATTAAGAACAAATATAAAACATTGTTTCAGATTGCTTGCCAACTGGAAGTGCTCAATTCAAGAAAAAGAGGAAGCAATCCAAACATCCTCCAAAAAACTACAAAACATGCAACCGAGCAAACTTTCCGAGAATAGGCTCAGGCAAGAAATAGAGCAATACATCGATTATATAGAGGCTGACAGACATGTCATGAAGCGATGCATGCACAATCTACAAATTTCCATGAAAGATAGGCTGCATTTCTTAAAGAAACAGAAACAGTTTTTTCTTGATAAAAAGAAAACCCTGAAAAATGTTTACAAAACAATTGAAAGGAGCAACCGCTCAAATATTCCAAATCCTTTTCCACAATTCATTCTAGACGTCAAACGCGAACATTACCAACTGTTCAACGAGGAACTTCTGATTTCACCAAATGGTAGCTTAAAAAAGTATAAAAGAAAAATGACCGAAGCCAACGCTGTCATTATTGATGACACCACGTTTTATATTGGGAGAACTGGAAGAACAAACGTAATGACACCAATTCATGAAAATATACTAGAATCAGACAAGTGCATTACCGGCGAGTGTGTTGACTCCTGCTGCACATTGCGTAGGTCCGACTCAGAAATAAGTTTTCTGAATCATGAATTTGAAATTGAGTATCACATGAGTGAACTATCTATGGAAAGCAAGGACACTGAAAATTGTTCTAAAAATGAGGAAATACAAAGGAACGAGCCCAAAACACATGATAAGAGATCGAACATTCCTGTTCCAGTAAAACTGCCACAATTGCTAGCTAACAAGAAAATGAAATACGAGGACAAGTCACCATCTTCTCCAGTAAAACTACCACTACTGCCACCAACCAAGAAGATGAAATACGCGGAAGATTCGTTCTCAGAGACTCCAAAACACCAGCAACCTAACAAGAAGATAATATACCCGAAAGAACTCTCTGACACTACTGGTAAACTACCACCATTATTACCCGACATAGAGAAAACATGCATGCAAGAACACCCCTTCACTAATCGCCCTGGTACTCCAAAACTGCTACCACCATTACAGAACTTGCCACAAAACATCAAAAAGACATTAATCATAAACAAGATTAGGGATGAAAAGAAAGATAAAAGTAAAGTTATGTCAGCAGAATTATTGTCTAAACCAGCACCACAGCATCCACCTGAGACAACAGCTTCCAATGAAATTTTAGATATGAGCCCAGAATTAGGTTCTAAAAGGCCAAAATGGAAAAGTCAGTATAGAACTTTTAAGCTGCAAAAGACATCTCGTAAAAATTACTACGCCAGTAATAGAAAATACCGATTTTCCAGGCTGCATCTTTCATCTGGTAAAAAATGCTATATCCCTAAAAGCAACAGGGATAAAGTAAGCTACATGGTTTACGAAAGATACTGCACCAAAGGGAAACAAAACAGGAATCTAGGAAAGCAAACAGATAGAGAAAAACTAGACAGATACCCAGAACAAGATCAAATTCATACATTGCCACGAAATATGAGAGAGACATATATTTTAAAAAAGATCAGGGATGAAAAGAAAGAGAAAAATAAAGTTATTTCAACGCAATCAACGTCTATATCACCTCCACAGAAAACTGCTGAGACAACAGCAAACGGTGGAACTTTAGATATGAACTCAGAACTAGCTTTGAAAAGGGCAAAATGGGAGAATAACTTTCCAAATTTTAGGCTGAAAAAGGCATCTGGTCAATATTGCAACATCTCTGAGAGAAAGTATCGATTTTCAAGGCTGCATAAGTCATCTGTTAAAAATTGTTTTATACCAAAAAGCAAAAGTGACAAAGTAAGCAAAATCATTAGAGAAAAATATTGTACCACAAAAACACAAAAAAGAAATGTCAAAAAGCAAACTGAATTGCAAAGACCAGACAGCTACCCAGCCCCAGATCAAATTAATACTAGGCCACAAATTTTAAAAAAGATATTAATTTTAAAAAACATGAGGAATGAAAAGAAAGAGAAAAGTGAAGTCGTGAAATCAATGCCTGTTTCAGCTCCACAGCATGCCGATGAGACAAACACTTCCAATAAAAAGTCTGAATCAGCTCCACAGCAGGCCGAAGAGACAACAGCTTCTAATAAAATGTCTATATCAGCTCCACAGCAGGCCGAAGAGTTAAAAGCTTCCAATGAAATGTCCAAACCAGCACCAGAGCAGACTGGTGAGACAACAGTTTCACATAAAAAGTCTGAATCAGTTCAACAGCAGGTTGATGTGACATCAGATTCCAATAAAATGTCAGAACCAGCACAACAGCAGACTGTTGAGACAACAGCTTCTAATAAAATGTATAAATCAACACAAAAGCATGCCGATAGGACAACAGCTTCAAATGATACCACAAGAAATCAAAACAGGAATATCAGAGAGCAGAAAGAAAGAAAAAAATCGGTCAACAACTTAGAACAAGACCAATTTCATAGTTTGATGGATATTGCAGTGGATGATAAATATCCAACTGAAGACATCATTCAAAAGCTGGATGATAATGAACTGATAGGGTTTTATCAGGTGCAAGAAAAAGATCTGTTTCCTGTCCTTGAAAATATGAGTGAGAGCAAAATCATAGAAGTATTCAAGAAACTGCATGATCAGCATATTGCAGTCATTAATTGTTTAAGCGATACCGTAGATGAAACCCAAAGCTCGAGCTCTGGAAGTACAATAAATGACTTTCAAGATGCAGGAGAAAATGGTGGTACATTGAAATCAACAATGAAAACATTTGCTAAAAAACTTATTCCAGATTGCATAACGAACGGTAACCAATGTCAACCAACAGAAACTCTTTCTTCAAATTGGCAAATTATAAAAGTCCTCTCTGGAACGAATATCAAGACACAACATATTTCTATGCCACCCGCACAATTTATTCCTATGCCACCCAATACACCAAAACCAAAAACATCAAACGCCAGACGTAAACGATATGGCCTAAAAAAGGATGAAAATAACAATCCACCAGAATCTTAAAAAAAGCAATAAGATTCAGATTGTTTTATACATTTGCACTTCATATTTTCAAAAGAAGATCTTTAGTGGATACCTCCAGTTGTTAGAGATATTGCAGGAAAAGCGTTGAAAAATATAATATTCTGATTTCTTGATAAATTCACAATTCATATTTACAAAAAACTGTCTTTAGATCTCTTTAAAGCACATATGTTAAAACAGTTTGATATACTCAGGGAATCATTTGTTTAACTTAGCTTGCGCTGTAAATGTACAATGTTCCTAGTCTGTTTTTTTTAGCAGCAATGGCAAAAAATGGCTGAAACATTGGTCAAGGTTCATTGAAGTGGCGAGAATATATATAATGAAATTATGAAATATCCAGTTTAAAACAGCAATTTGAATATATATAAAATACCAATAGCGTACTAGTAATATATTGCATATGTGTACATATTTTTTTTTGTAAATAAAATAGATGAAAAACAATTTATTTTTGTATATGAGTCACACTCCATTAGACAACCTAAATATCCAATATTTCATTAGAAATGGACCTTAGAAATGTAACATGAGGAAAAATCAGCTTATGAGCCACAAACATTAAAACTTACATTGTATCAGTGGCAGATACATGGGGTTCGGGGATTGGAATCCCCCTTTTTTAGGACGATCAATACATTTGAATGGGAACATGTGATTGGAACCCCCCTTTTTATCCTGGGTTGGGAATCCCCCCTTATTAAAATGGCTGGATCCGCCCCTGTGTATGCAGGTTAATATTGATTGATTGGTGTGCAAGGTTCCATTCAAAGTTTTATACTATTTCGTGGCAGTCAATTTTTATCGGTGGAGGAAGTCAGAGAGCCCAGGTAGAACCATTCGTAGGAAAACTGACAATCCAAGTCAATTAAGATAAGAGTTGAGCTCACCTGCCACAAGCAAATTTGCCACTCACAACCTAGACGAGCTAGTAATTTGACTACTTAAGGTCAAGGAACAGTAAATTGGTTATGTCACAGATTTTGTTAAAATTTTGCATACAATCTTGGATTGTTGAACTACAACTGAAAATAAAAAAAAATCATTTATCTCTTTTATTATCTGAAATATTGCAGATTTTATTTCTTGCATTTACATATATTTTGGGTGCATATTTGTATAGAAAAAACATAAAATAAACAAAAAACCTTCTAAAATTTGTCTTACAATCGTCAATGTGTATACAAAATTTTAGCAAATTCTGTGACATAACCCATTCATTGTTCCTTGACCTTAATGCAATCACCAACCAAAGCCCCTCTACAGGTATACATAAGAGTGCATACGATGAAATTTCCTACATTCTTTACTGGCCATTGATTTTATGTTGATAGTCCTAAATATAAAGCTTTATTACAAGTACATGTATCACATAGCCTTAATATGATCCAAGAAAATGAGGTCAAAGGCAGATAAACCAAATGGGAAATCCATTTTCACCTTACATTCATTCAATACACCAAATATAGTTGACATATAGCTAATAGGTTCTAAGAAACAAACTTAACCAAGAAAAACTAAACATCGGCCAAAAGACCATGAAAATGAGGTCAAGGCCAGATGATCCACGCAGGACAGACTTATACACCTTACATTCAATCTATGTATTAATATAGTTGAACGTTTGCTTATAGTATCTAAAAACAAAACTTAACAATGACCAACGAACCATGAAAATGAGGTCAGGTCATATGATACCTGGCAGACAGACATACACCTTACAATCCTTCCATACAACAAATAAAGTTGACATATTGCTTATAGTAAAACAGACAATCACACAAAAACTCAACAGAGGAATGAACCATGAAAGTGGTGTCCATGTCAAATAAAACCTGTGAGACCAGCATGTACATCAGGCATATAGGGCAGTGAGTAAGTAAGTAATACACTTAAACACAAGATTTTAACTGTAAACTACAAGAGTATACATGCTGAAATGTATCACCTTCTTTGCTAATCATTGATATTATGTTGATAGTCCTAAATATAAAGCTTTATTACAACTGTTACATAAACTCAACATTTTGGATGGAGAGTTGTCTCATTGGCACTCACACCACATCTTCCTATATCTATTAACCAAGAAAACTAAACATTGATCAATAAATGAAAATGAGGTTAAAGTTAGATGAACCATGCCAGGCAGACATGTTCAGCTAACAATTTATCCAAACAACAAATATAGTTGACCTATTGCTTATAAATTAAGAAAAGCAGACCAAAACACAAATACTTAAAACACTTCTACTCTTTTATCATTTTTATATATAAATTATCATATCTATTATAGCTACACCAGAGACAAATAATACAATGTCTCTGGCTACACTGAATTAATATTGTTATTAGTTTACACAATACAATGCTTGGAAACTGCATTCATGTATCGTTAATGATACCACGTGAACTTTCGATCTTTTCTCTTGATCTTTAGTTTGATCGCAAAAAAAAACATTTACTGAAAAAAATTTGTTGTTCATATAATGTGTGAAAAAAACAACGGTCTTACCTAATCATTTAAGACTCCTTTTCATAATTACACGGAGTAAACTAACAAAAAAATTCGAAATTCTACTGTCGACTGAAAAGTCATGCTGTCAGTATCAAGGATCATCATCAATTTCACGGTTCAGTGAAGCTTCAATAAATAAATCATATACAGTTCAGGTTAAGAAACGTTCTGTATTCCGGTATGAAATTATACTCTGTAGAACTGCTATTATGTATGTAATAAATACAACTAACTTTATAGATATTCTTTATTGAATATTTTTCCCTAAATATTCAATGACTAATTTAAGGGATACTTAATTGAAGCTGTAGATTGAGTAAATTGTTAACAGCAAAAGTGCAATAAAACTTTGATTAATTAAAAAAAATTAAAAAATTACTTAACACTTAGCAATGGACCGTGAAAATGAATTCAAGGTCAAATAAAATCTGTATGACTGACATATAGAAAAAAAAATATTTCCATAAACCAAATATAGTTGACCTATTGCTTAGTATTAGAAAAAAAGACCAAAACTCAAAAACTTAACTTTGACCACTGAACCATGAAAATGAGGTCAAGATCAGATGACACCTGCCAGTTGGACATGTACACCTTACAGTCCTCCCATACACTGAATATATTGGACCTACTGCTTAAAGTATCTGAGATATGGACTTGACCACCAAAACTTAACCTTGATCAGTGATCCATGAAATGAGGTCGAGGTCAAGTGAAAACTGTCTGACGGGCATGAGGACCTTGCAAGGTACGTACATACCAAATAAAGTTATCCTACTACTTATAATAAGAGATAATTTAACATTACAAAAAATCTTACCTTTTATTTGAAGTAGTCACTGAACCATGAAAATGAGGTCAAGGACATTGGACATGGGACTGACGGAAAGTTCGTAACATGAGGCATATATATACAAAGTATGAAGCATCCAGGTCTTCCACCTTCTAAAATATAAAGCTTTTTATAAGTAAGCTAACGCTGCCACTGCCACTGCCGCCTCCAGATCACTATCCCTATGTCAGGCTTTCTGCAACTAAACTTGCAGGATCAACAAAAATGCTCAATTGGGCCCCTTTTTTAGTCCCTCACTTGTTGGAACCCCCTTTGGAGTAAGAACCCCTAAACTCAATTCCAACCTTTCCTTTGTAGTAAGAAACCTTGTGTAATTTCAGAGAGATCCATACACTTAAACACAAGTTATTGTCTGTAAACTAGAAAAAATGCTCCTTTTTGGCTCTTTTTTTGCCCCTTATTCCTAAATGTTCAGGTATAATAACCCCAAACTAACACCAAGCCTTCCCTTCTTTATATTGAACCTTGTGGTACAATGTCAGAGATTTACATATAGTTCAACATAAGTTATTGTCCCCAAACTTCAAAAATGCTTGTTTTTGGCCCTTAATTCCTAGACTGTATGCCCCATAACCCATTGAAATCCCAACCTTCTACTTAATGGTATGAACATTGTTGTACAATTTCAGAGTAATTGATATACTTATACACAACTCATAGTCCTGAAACTAGACAAATATATGTTTTGGGGCCCCTTTGGGCCCCTTTTTCTAAACCGATGGGACCATAACCCCTAAAATCATTCCCAACCTTCCTTTTGAGGTTAAAAACATTGTCTTAAAATTTCATTGATTTCTGTTTACTTATACTAAAGTTATTATCGGAAACCATCTGTTTTCAGACGAATACTAATGTACTTGTCTATCTATGTCAAACATTAGCTGGTCTCTAGATGTTATTTTTGTTGTAAACCACACATCTACATATTCTGATATCATTTAAAACATATTCTAGATGATGAATCTTTCCTGAATATTTTAATAGACTGATTTTGTTTGCTTAATGTCTAGTGGCAAATATTACATGTATATTTACGAAGAGAACAAATAATCAGTAAATCAAAATGATCAATTCTGCAAAGATTGCTGATTGGGATGCAGGATGCCACTTTCAAATCAGTGCCGTAGCGTAATGGAGGCAAATGAGGCAAATGCCTCACTTTTGAAACGATGATCAAACTTTAGAAGTGGCAATTTTTTTTAATTTTACATTATCAATATGCGAGTTTTAAGTTTCAAACTATTTACCGGCACACTACATACAGTGTTTCCAATCTGCAGCAGTGATTCTGAATATAATTATTTTACATGCATAGCGGTGACGGTAACAAAAATAAGTGTCCCGATTACAAATCAAAATACACAATTTGAAACAAATCTTATTTATGTCGTTACAAAACTGGTTGAAGACGGGTTCTTTAAAGAGAAAAAAAGATGAAAAGGGAAACTCATGAATATAAACACCCCCGATAAGTATGCTGGCTTATAACTTTCTTGGTTTATTTTTGAATCTACCAATGTTTACACACTGAACAACAAACATGCCGCAAATGCAAATCGATAAAATATTTCATTGACCAAAAAATAATGATTATTTATAATTAATTTAAACAAAATCATGAAGCGCCTTTTATATGGAAGTCTTTAATGTATAAGGCAATTCATGATTTTTATTTATCTTTAATAAAAGCATGAAATATATTTTTGGTATTGTTTGAAAATATTTTTTTTGTGTTTCTTTGTTTTATTATTATTATTAGCATTGTCTGGTTGTATGCTAGCGTGTTCCATTGATTATATTGCGGTAGGCCGTAGGTTCGAACCCCGAACGGTAGGTCAGACCAAAGACTTAAAACTTATAATATGTTCTCGTCTTTTAGAAGCTTATAACTTGCTGTTGGACATAAATATATATATATATACATCAGAACGTGTGTTGAAGCTTTTTGATAGTACAGGTCATAGGAGAAAAGGAAAGTTTTGGTTGACCAACAGAGTTGAAACTTGTTTTGTTTCTTACTAGGCTAGCTTATAAAAAAAAACCGCATTCAGTCTGTTATATATTTTTTTGTTTTTTATTTAAGATAGTAATGCTGAAATAAGCTTCTTCCGTTTCATGCATCCAAACCCCGCTAAAAAAAAAGGGTCCAAAAAATGCCTCACTTTAAAAGAACATGCGCTACGGCCTTGCAAATGAAGTTATGTCTGATAGAGGTATAAATCTAGCTTTGTAACTGACTACAGTTAGCTACCTAGAGAGAACAGGACCAGCACAAATCAACCATATCAAAATGAGTTTTGTGCAAATAAACATATTTTTAAATTGGCTTTGTCCAAATGCAGCAAGATATATTGTCATTTTTGTACATTTGCCTCCGATTTGAATCAAGATGAGCTATCATTTTAGCATTAATTTGTCATAAACATTTTTGGTGAAGAAAGTTTCTGGCTTGCAGTAATTTTAATTCTTAAGTTTCTCTCAATAGGTCAATAAAACTTTGATCCATCTGAAAATAAATTCCTATTCTTAAAATTTTAAGAATTATCTATTCAGTATTAAAGGACCATAAGGGCTTTCCAAACAAAAGGAATCATTGTCTAGTTATTGTATATCATTTTATTTACAAAATAATGATATTTGATTACCATGGTAACAGAAGGTGATGTGTTTCCTTATGATCTAATAAGATATTTACATTTATAATGATACGGTGATTGCAATGTGTCATAAAATGGTGAATGATAATGATAGGTGTATTTCTCTGCTGATTTATGGCAGAGTTTTACAAAATTCATAGATACTATCTACAAAATTCTTCACATATAGCACTTAGGAATGCAATATAAAATAGCAAAATCGTCACCAGCAACATCTGTACCTGAATGTGTGAAACTGAAGTTTCACAGACTGGTAAAAATTTAATGCCTACATTGACAAGGCTGTTTAAGAATTACATTCAGTATGACAAGAACTGGGTTTGTCATGTTCCATATTCTGACCTATATTTCTGATGTATCGTAACCATGACACTTATCACACCCCTAACAACTGTTTTGATTCTTGTTCCTCATCCTGTAAATTGTCACTAGCATATTTTTGTAAAAGTTCCATTTTCTTCCTCATAACTAAAGCTTCTTCAATCTGAAAATAATAAAAAGGTTATGATAAATAAATATAAACCAAGTTTAAAAAAAATTCTACATCCCCTTCAAAAGTAATTCCTATGAACATGTGATTTTCTAAGCATCAAATATTTGAATAAAGGTGATTGACAATACTTTTACAAATGAAATATGTGAATAAAGGTATCAAGGGTTGATCATTTTTGGAGATATTTTTTTTTCTTCATTTTTAAAGTGATATTGGATGTACAATGTTCACTGTCGTCTGCTTTTAAGACGTCAGTGTAATTTTAACATCATGAAGTACTGGTACTATTCATGTAATTAATATGTGTTAGACTAAACTATCCTTGTTTCATATGCAAGTGAAAAAAATATTTTACTCTATGTACGAAATTCAATTCTTGGAACATTGAAACTCAGTGCATATACATTGATCATTATTCAGGTATTAAAATGCTAACAGACTGACACTATTCATGCCATATTAGGTAATAGATAACAGAGTAACTGATCTTCTGTGTTCTAATTTTCAGAATTTTTAATATTTATTTCAAATATTCCTGGAACAATTGATAAAGACTGCCTCATTGAAGGCAAACTTAAATAAATGCCACTAAAAGATTTTCCAATACAAACAAAATATTTCTAAAATATTGACCTGTTTTTGTGATGGTACAGGAACGTGAGCTATAAAGTGTTCTTCTTTGTCTGCTTTTTCTTCTTCTGTCTTTCTTTCTTCTTCATCAACAATCTAAATGTTCAAAATAAAAAAATAGTGTACCTTCAAATGCCAAATCTTTTATTAAACCATGGTCTACATATATCGTGTTTTAATAGCTTTAAAAAAAACACCATTTATTATAAAGGCTACTCTGTAAGCAAATGACATTTTATGATAAATTAATGAATTCTAAAAAAATGTATGCAGAGTATGAAGTAACAACAAATGATGATTAATGGTTACAATATACAATGATATAGTCATACTATAAATTCACACACATTTTTTTTAATTTGAAAATGGAGTTACATTTTGAATTTTAACAGGATTATTTTTATGAAAATCATTCCTGAAATTCCAATAATTTTTATCTCAATTTGTCCATTGATCATTATACCTCTGTATCTGGTTTATATATAGACTCCTCCTCCATTTCTACATCTTCATCAGGAGTTACCTCCCCTTTAGCAATGGCCGCTTGTTTCTCCTTCCATTCTGATACCTTTTCAACAATGACTGAAACAGAAGCCCAAACCTTTAATATGAAGTTATCCAGTATAATAAATGTTTCCAGTAACTTAAAGAAAGAAGACCAGAATAAACACTGATAATTGCCAATGAGACACAACTATACAACATATATGCATGTCAACCTTTTTTTTGTGATATCTTTAAAAATAATCTACACAATTTCCTTTTATATTTCCTCCAACAGAAGTGTTTTTCTTAATACACTTTAACATATATAATGTATGAATGTATTTTTTAAAGCAATAATTTCAAAATAATCTTTTGTATGTCAAACATCATGCTAATTTAATAGCAAGACATGTAAAGATCAGCTATAGCTTATAAAACAGAGATGCAAATAAAAACAAACATAATATAGAGTATCTTATGCAGTGGCAAAGTACCAGTGTAGCATAAACAACTTATATAGGATTTTAATTTTAAAACCACATAAGTTGTATGGCATTTAACCTTTTATTCTCAGGAAAAACTAGTTTTGAAAGATGAAAGTAAGTCAGGTGAAAAAAATAGAATGATGACAACTTATATTTCTAGGAAACTTAAATCCATGAACTCAAGACCCAAAGAATATGGAACTTTTGCCTAATCCGCGAAAATTGATAGCCATAAATCAAAGTACAGTAGACTCCGGCCAATAGGATACCCAAAATGTCAGCTAAAAATATCCGATTGTCCGATATATTCAATTAGCCGATGAACGTATATTCCTCCAAGGTTTTTTTTCAAAATTGACAGACAACCCTAAGATACCAATAGCTATTGTAGCTGCTTTATTAATGGAAATTTGTAACTAATCTCAATGTTTTTTTCAGGTACAAGTTCGGATAATTCGGTTGATTGATTAATAGATCGATCAGTTGATTATAATGTATTTTGTTTATCTGTCAGTCTGTTGATTTTTATTTAATTATGTGTTGATTATCTGAATAAAATATGTACCTCTTAAATAATGAGACTTGTTGTTTTTGTGTGATTTGTTTCATTTGTGTGTTAAAACAGGTAAAAGCTAAAAATAACTATGAATTCTCGGAAGTAGGCCACAGGTAAATCTATTAATAGCTTACGTTTTTTTATTTATGAAACACATTTCCAATTTCAAATAAAACAACTACTTTTATGAATATAAAATTGAACATCAAGATGAGTAAAATTAATTTGCTTTTCTATCTAATCTGTCGTGGTTCAAAATAAAAGGCTGAATATTATGTAAATTAAGAAAATGGCGTATGTGTGTACAAGTTACATTATTCTTCACCTGGGATATGCTATTGACACACGATTCCTTATTTTTACACGGGACTTTTATATATATTTTAATAAATTGTTGAGAAAGAGGTACTTTTCATTTATATTAAATAAATATTGATGAACATCACGTACAGTTTATTTTTTCTGTCGTGTCCTTGTTTGTGAAGTAAATGATAACGATCACATTTGGATAAACACATAACAAACACATCTTAGGCAAAATATAATATCAGATTCATAAAATAAACAAGACAATAAGAAAAAACATGTTTTATTTGACTATAAAAGATTGTTTTATTAATAAAATGAAACATTTCTGTACTGAAGTTTGCTTAAACTTCGTAATGGCGCAACTTCCAGCTTCATTTCCTGTCAAGAAAAATACGAAATTGTTTCAAAATATTCGATTGTACATGGTTTTCACACATTTTTCATGAATATTCCTATCCAATTAGCCGATATATTCTAATAACCGATATTCGATTATCCGATGTATTTTGACTGAAATGTATAGGGAATGGTTCGGTGTTTTGAAATAATATTACAATAGCCGATATATTCGTTTAACCAATATCCGATTAGGTGGAGTCTACTGTACTTTAACAGTAATATATATTCAGAATAATAATTCTCAATTTAGTAAGGCTACCATCTATTTAGTTTGGTAGATGGTAATTATATCATTGTGCATCTTATCTAACCTTTTTTCTCAAGTTCTATTTCCTGTGGAATAATAATCCCATCATCTTCATCTCTGTAACCATAGTAATCAGCATCAATATTCTTCATCATTTCTGCTCTTGTCTTTCTTGACATTTTAGGAGCTACAGATTCAAAGAACAGAATTTTTATGTTATGTAATACAACATGAGAAATCGGGCATCTTCACTGTTGTTAATATGTAACTAACCTTAGTATCAAACTCTTGAATGACTGATGGTAAACTTTAAATAAAGATAATTCTTACCTCAACAGAAATTCATTTTATAAGAGATTCTAACATGACGTCTTTCAAACGCTTTGAGTACACACCCGTGGTAAGATATGAATATATTGCATTGCCTGTTCTGATCATACTCCCACATCATATGTTAGTTATCAAGTACCTGACGTCAAAGAATGATGACATAATAATTTAAGCATTTGACAGGAAAATACATGCTTCTGATACCGAAAATCATCACAACAAGGAATGGAAACAAACGATGCTAAAATGTGGTATAAGCCCATTATTTTATACATAAAAGTCATATAAGTAAATTATCATTTAAATTCATCCAAATTAATCTATATACGTTATTGTAAATATTTGGAGCATGTCACTTATTCAGTTTGCTCCGTTCTTTTACGCCAATCTTAAAGTGCATTAATTTATGGGAACCGCAAATATTTGCCACCACCTAGAGCGCTTAGATTCAATCCAAAAGAATTGCTGTATTTGTCCTATAAGAATCAAAATAATTCATGGGGGCTTGGATATATCCATAATTTACATGGGTTGTCCCTTTATGCTGATATTTCAACCCTCGCTATCGCTCAGGGTAAAATATTTGTCAAAAAGGGCCAACCCGTGGTAAAATCAAGATATATTCAAGAAGACATGAATTATTTTTTAAATCATCCATGTCTTCTTGAATTATCTCCTTAATTTGAATAGGTAAACTGTCTAACTTGCAGATGCTACCAAGGTAAGTGCCAGTTTTAATCACAATAAAATAATTATTTTATGTACTAAGTTAAGGTATATAATAAAATATTTTATTAAAGAATTGTCATGAAAATAACAGAAATTTGAAATCATTATCAGTAGAACTAGAAAGGCTCAATTTCCAATTAAACAAAATAAGATGATATTTCTCAAAATACAATATTATTCATTACCAATGTTATTTCAACTGATCGGGCGGAGCTTACATTTTAATTTGCATAAGGACAGTCTATTTCAAGATGTGTGTGATAAGGATGATGGCAGTATAATTATAAATGAACTAAAATCACCTTTTAGTGTCATCAAAGGAATTTACAAAAGAATGACTGGACACGTCTTTTATGAGTTTATTCTAAAACACCTATCTATAGATGGACTGGTTTATTATGAGTGAACCAGTTAAACTCTGCCCAGTCAAGTGAAATAAATTGAGTAATACAAGGGCAGAAAACAAAAACAAAAACAAAACTTTATCACAGTTACCACATCCTTTTAAACATGCATGTTGAAACGTCAGTGATCTTTTTAAAACAAGTAAGTTATCAAAATTTCTTACGCTCTTGTTCAAACAAGTCTCGAACTCCTGGTAAATCTTTGGCCGCACCAAAATATCTGCAATGTAAATAGAATTTATAAGTTTGCACAGCTAATGACTTCAATAAATTTTACATTACCATCTTACTATGGTACGCATACTGAACCCATTGTATCCTTAGAACTGATTAAATCTATACAGCAATCTGAGAAAGTCATTTTATAAACACCAGATATTTGATTACGTCAGCAACTTTGGTATGCTTAGAACCAAAAACACATTGTCTTTATGAAATACAAACGACTTGTATACATATTTTTTGTAAAAGCCAGCTGATGGACTCCTGCAGGTACAGGAGATTCTCACTACATTGAAGACCCATTGGTGAACTTTGGCTGTTGTCTGCTCTATTATATGGTCAGGTTGTTGTCTCTTTGACATACAACCCATTTTCATTTTCAATTTCATTGGTTATGTCACTTTACCATAGATTATATCAGGATGGAGTTGTTACCAATAAAATTTCTCTCAAAACACACATAAGCAAATCAGTATAGTTTTACTTTAATTCTTCTGTATCAAGTTTGGTTTAAGAATTAATACATTTTTAAAGCCCCTATTTCAATGAAAATAGTAACATGGAATTTGTCCCCTCTTAACATGTTGTGTTCATTTTTTCAGATATAAAATAGTGGTATAAAGTATTGAAATTCTCATTTCAATCAAAAGTGGTACAACTGACTGCTAATTTGCTACACTTGTAATTCTAGGCATGCCATTAAATCATTAACTTCTATTTTAAAACATCTATTGTAAAACATATTTTTGTGTTGATATATTCCTGTCTCTTTTGAAGATTTTTTTTGTGTGTTTGTAACGCCACTTTTAAGCACCGCTTGTGAGTTATTTCACGACAGCCATTTTTATTGGAAGCTGGAGTGCCCGAAGAAAACCATCTACCTTCAATAGGAAAGCTGACAATCCTTGTCAATTAAGGTTAGAGACGAGTGCACCTGCTACCGCAGGGTTTGAACTCATAACCTCAGTGTTGACTGGCTAGTGCTGCTTTGACGAATATGAAAAGATAAGTATCTAACAACTTACTTGTATCCTTTATTTCCTGGTACTTCTTTGCCATCTGTATCTAATATTTTTGGTCCAACATTCTATTTCAAAATATATAAGAAATAAGAATTATAGTTTTAGCCATATGAAACTTTAATACATACATAACAGTCAAATGCTAAAGACAAAATCAATTGTTCTATTGATACATATTTATAGATTTTGTTTTTAATTGAGTAACTACCTTTCCACTACATCAAACACACAAACTAGCTTCCATGAGATGTCCTCTTTAAACAAAACCAATGCAATTGTGACAATATGGAGTGGGTAATAACTATTTTTTTCATATGTAACTAGCTTTATTTATGAGTAATTTTAGTCTCTAATACCTAATAGTTTTTGTTAAGAGATCACAAAGTATTTTTGGTTTTGAAGTCAATATAGAGAAAAAAAAATCTCCCAAAATATTATTACCCCTACAAATGCTTACAGTAGTCAGTATGGTCATTTCTAATGGAGAGTGATGTCTCATGTAAATCCAATTCATATTACATTTATAATGTTACTTATTGTAATGAATATATAAATATAACATACTGTGGATTCCTTTATTTTGATTTTGATGGGTTCTAATTTTCGTGGATTGAGGAAAATTTGAATTGTCGTGACTATTTGTTTTCAAGGTTTAGCTTATAAAGTCTGCATAAAAACCTAAAGAAAATTTTTAATTCTTTGGACATTGGAATTCAAGGTTCAGGGTAACCACAAAATCCTCAAAAATTTGTATCCAAAGAATAACAATAAATCCACAGTATGTCATGAATAAAATGCTGAAGACTCTTTAAAGAGATATGAAAAAAACATATTTCACAAAACAAAAAAAATAACTGACCTTGTAATCTGCACCTCCCAGTTCCTTGATTCTATCTTCCCAGTGACCTTTCTCTCGTAATAATTTGTTGATTTCATCATTTAAATCACGTAGTTTGAATTCTCCTAAACCAGCTGCAAAAAGTCAAAATCAATAAGACATTATTTCACTGAGAGTTAAAATTTACAAATAAGGACATAGAATCTTTTCTCACAAATTATTCTAGTATTTAATATGATCCATATTATGCAATGTTTCCATATGGTATAATTAACAGACATTCTTTAAGATTAGAAATTACTATGTAAGATATGGTCATGTACATATTTCAGGTTTTCTACTGATTTATCTAGTAATGATTTATACCGTGTGTTGAGTTTTTACATCCATTCCTGCAAATTAAAAACTTAAAGTAGGGACTTCAAAAGTAAGCAATAACTCCTGCTTCACCTTGTTGATTTGGATTTTAAAGTTATAAGATTGGAAGGGCATCTAAAGTTCATTCTCAATTTCTCATTCATAACTTTTTTTTTAAATAACTGCAGCAACTGACAGGAAAGCCATCTATTGCACATTCTTCTTTTATCAACAGAATGTCAGATTGATGCCACTTGGGTTTTAATGGAATTAATGTAGTTCTAGTTGACAGTCCTCATTTAATTTCAATAAAAATAAATTGTGTATAGAACAACAACAACAAGCACTAGAAACATTTTTAAATTGCATATAATAAGAAATCTATTTAAAAATGTATGTTGGTACAAGCCTGCACCATTTGCTACTGCTAAGTCTGATGCCCCAGAATGGTGAATATTGATTTGGACAAGTGAAAATTTTAAAAATTTTATATAGTCATAATTAATAGCTAACAATTACCCTGCCCTTTTTAAAAGCTGCAGGAAATATATGATATATACAAAATATGGGACATTCTTTATTAATTAGTTTCCAGATGACTAGATGAAAAAGTGTTTGGCACAGACTGTTGGTATTTTACCATTTTGTATCTGTGCCACCTTCCTGGACACCTCCCCAATGATCTGTCTTCTCCATTTTTCACACTTATGAAGTTCATCACATTCTGTGGCTAAATATGGACGTCTCTCCTGAAAAAAAAATATTACAGCATTTAATACTTATTCTATTAAGAGAAACATTCATACGACTACATGTTTGTATTTACAATTCAGCATGAATTATCTTCACTTCATTATTTCTTATGTACTAATTTATGTTATTTTCATTTTGAGCGTGACAGCAGGTCCATCAATGTCTCATTGAAATAAAGTTTAGTGAAATCAGCATGAACTCAAGATGTACACATCAACTTTAGGACTCATACCAAATGTACTCATGATTCTTCACTAGTCAAAATATCTATTTAACATTCGGTTTTATTGACAAGCTCTGAGTTGTCTGGGTAAACAGTTCCCATGCATGCATTTTAGAGTACCAGTAGTTACATTTGTACATGTAGATAAAGTTGAATGCACTATTGCATGCATTTTGATTTAGGCTTTAAAATCCTTTATGTAACAAAAGAAACCCAACAGAATATACAGCCTAATTATACCTGATCTTTCACGCCTCCTTCTAAATGAGCAGCCCGCCACCTGGCCAGGGTGGTCCTGAAACAATAAAAAATACATGTATCATTAGGTGAAAAAAGTTGGTTTTAATGTGTTCCAAAATAATATAGCATTAAGTTTTTGGGTTTACATGTAGTTAAACATCCTGTATAACATACATGTATATGTAGGAATAGAAATATCTGTATGTTTTTTTTTTCAACCTATAAAGCAAATACAATGTAATGCCAGTAATTTTTTTTCAATTTCTCATGTTTATTCCCACTTCAACCATTTATTGTAATGTATAGATTTTAAAATTAATATAGTGTAAGATTCAAATGTGTAGTTATAATATTGATTCAGATTAAACAAACTAAAATGTAGAAGTTTAACGCAAAACAACTTCTTTGGCCAGACATTACATTTTACCATCTATCCATATTATTTTTGCTAAGAATTCCACTCAAGCTGGTACTAGAGTAGATATAGGAAGATGTGGTGTGAGTGCCAATGAGACAACTCTCCATCCAATTAACAATTTATAAAAGTAAACCATTATAGGTCAATGTACGGCCTTCAACATGGAGCCTTGGCTCACACCAAACATCAAGCTATAATTAAAGGGTCCAAAAATTACTAGTGTAAAACCATTCAAACGGGAAAACCAAAGGTCTAATCTATATAAAAAATAGACGTCTTCTTAAACGTGCAGTGAGGTATGAGGTATATTTTTGCACCATGATGATGTTGAAGAGGGTAGTAATGCACTTAAACGTTGGGCGTCAAACAATCATTTTCCGCTATCATTAGTTACAAATTGGTTAAAATTTTACCGTGATTCGTCAAAATATTCTTATTTTGATTCGTCAGAGGTCTCAAAAAATTATCGCTACTGTCAATTTTGGAAAATGATTCGTCCGAATCAGCTGATGTTTTTAAAAGAAAAGTGTACATTTTAACGAACTATACCAAATATTACTGTTAACATCATTTAGCAAGATTTTTTACCGTTATTTCTCATGGAGATACCCCTATTACGACCCTCTTAGAAGGCCTCACTATGACTTTTGAGATTAATGAACTTGCTGTTCCTTTCCTTTTTGTGATTTTTTTTACTATTAATGTACTATTAATTTTGTTTCATGGATGGATACCCTGTGTACTTTGTTTTTCTATTACATGAATTGTATCTTAACGAATAATGTTCATGATGTTGGAGTCTTGAAGACATATAATATTTTTGATACTCACATGGCCTTCTCACTATTTCTTGCCTATAAAAAAGAAGATAAGAAATATATTTAGATTCTCATTTGAATTGTTTTACATTGTCCTTTCAGGGCCTTTTATAGCTGACTATGTGGTATTGGCTTTGCTCATTGTTGAAGGCCGTACTAAGACATAAAGTTGTTAATTTCTGTGTCATTTTGGTCTCCTGTGAAGAGTTGTCTCATTGGCAATCATAGCACATCTCCTTCTTTTATATTAGAGAGTATTATCAATTTTAGTTACAATTAAGGTTTTTAAAAAGGCGAATAGATTTAAAGAAATAGTTTTCAGCAAGGAATTTTCATTTGAGAATACATTGTATGTATGTATTTTAATGATTTTTCTTTTGATGTCGTACAACAAAAGACCTTATCGCAATCCCGGCTGACCCAGTTGCTTGAACTTTTGACGTCAACAACAATCACTTTTCCATTGTGGAGTCAGATATTTTATTTTATGACATCAAAATTGTACGGGAACCTGTGTGATATTTAGTAATGGCGGACAATAGCGATACATGTATCACAGGGTCATTGTGACATCAGATGATTTCTATTATGAATTTAAATTTTAGTTTTTGATCTGACTGTCTGATATCCCTTTTAAAACTTTTGAACTTTAAAATATTAAAAAAAATAATAATTTATGTGCCGAAATAACTACCTCGTGTGTCGAATAAATGATGTGCTGAACTGATTATAACTGTGCCGATTTGACCAGGTGCCGAACTGACTAGACATTTTTCGTTGTGATACAGAAAGGAGAAAAGGGGGTTATTTCAGGCCATAACACAAGTTCATTATCTTAATTTTAAATTATTTTGACTTAAAACATGAACATTTTTAGCTTGTAGTTATGTTACGAAACCGTTGAAGTAAATATCAATAGATATAATTACCATTTTTCAGTGTTTCACATTTCAAACGTTCATAAAAAAAAAATCCGGAAGTGCTTTATAAATTTGGTGGACCTAAAAGTTGGATCTTCTGCTCAAATGTTAGATATCGAACATCATTTATTTTCATTTTCCCTATATTTAAATCACACAGTTGAATATATTGATAAATATTGAAATAAACTTAATATTTACTGATGGATAAATAAGTAAATGTTTTGAAAATTAAGTACAGTAAAACTGTATACATGGTCGGAATCAGAATAGCATAATTTGTTAATACCATTGGTCTGTTTACTTCCGTTTGGTTAACACGTGTGTTTTTAGTTATCTTCTTCTGTATTGACGTATTCGTATATATCTTTAGATAGAAATGTAGAAAGACAAAAAGTCAAAATGGTAAGGGATAAACCAAGACATCAAACACGATGTCTTTAAAGTCAAATTATTAATATTAAAAATTACAGGTGTACATGGTGTATATCCTGTGGCATGAAACTCATGTCGAAGCTCTGACATTTGAAAGGAAGGATATAAATAGGAAAAAAAGAAAAGGCTAATATGACCTTTTTTCTTACTGTTTTTTTCAGGTGAAAAGGTGAACCATTGACTTCACTTTGTCTTTATTTTGTCGGTATCTGTATGATCCTGTATGAATATTTTGTCTAAAATAAAACTGGCTTTAATACAACAGTATTTATAAGAAGGTAGTAATGCTCTTTACCGTCATGTGTCAAACAGTAATTTTAGGCTACAGTTAGAGTCAAATTGGTTAAAATTTTACCGTGATTTGTTAAAATATCCTTATTGTGATTCGTCAGAGGTCTCTATTAACAATGTCTGTAGCGTCATTAAAAAAATACAATTATGTGATGCGTCAAAATCAGTCAAATTTTTATCCTCTAAAAGAAAGTGTTTATGTTGTCGTCATGCACCAAAAATTAACGTTAATTATTTGGTAAGAAATTTTACCATAATTCTTCATGCAATTTCCATATTTACTACCATCCCATAATCATCATTAAAAGAGGGGGCATTAAGTTTTACCCTTGTAGTCTGCATGGTTAGACGCTAGTCCAATGCCCCAGACTAGTAAAATTTCATTCGGACTAGAAAGTTTTTACAAAACTTTGTTTGGACCAATAAGGAAAATGTCAGAATATGGGTCTTCGGACAAGTACTGAAGTAAAAAATGTAGTTAAAAAAGTTTTTGGTGCAGACAGTCCGTAAGTTTTGTATAAACATTATCTTGCATATTAAAGTTTCCCTCAACCAAATGTATAAAACTTACAAGAAATGCCTATTACCACAAAATACAGATCAAGTTTGAATTTTGATTGTGTCACTTTACAGTTACAGACTACCATGACTACAGAGAACTGCTTATTTACAAATGAAAAAAATGCAGAATTTTTGTATTCCCCTTCTCCAAAGGAAGTTTACCTCAACCAAATGTCAATAAACTTATACACAATGCTTTAATATTTCCACAAGATACAAATCAAGATCGATTTTGGGTAGTATCACTTTTACTGTTATAGAGTTATGCCCCTTTACAAATGAAAAATATAGCTTAATTGTTCATTTCTGTTCTCCTACTTAGTTTGCCTAAACCAAATGTTATGAAACTTGTACATTATACTTATTACCACAAAACAAATATCAAGTACATATTTGGGTAGTGTCACTTCTACTGGTCCTTAGTGATGTCCCTTTACATCTTAAAGGCATGCAAGCAGGGGCATCATTCACATTCCCCATTTATTTCTATCTTGTTTTAAACTGCCAAAAAGGCAAACATTTTGTTGAGGTTTTGATTTTAATCATCTGTAAAACTATGATAGAAAGATAGAAAATTTAAAATGGAAAATAATCTCTAAAGCAAGATACAAAATGTATATATACATGATATAGATGAGTCAGTCATGTGACTTACAGTGACTGTCAAATGACTGTTTAATAAGTTTCTTTTCCCTTTTTTGAAGATTTTCCTAAACTTTTCTTGAATCTATTGATTATAATAATATCATTTCAAGGGTATAAATGAAAGTGCAACTGGTTAATTAGTGGAGGACAATTGGATTTTGGGATGTCAAATTTGTTTATCACTCATAAATATACATTTCTTTGTAAATTTAGAATTTGATTTTATCCTGTAATATATATATTGTTATATGTATGTTTTAGTTAAGAAGACAAGCTAGACTTAGAAGAGAGTATATATACAGAAAATCTATAGAAGATAGAGAGAGAACAATTCTAGAAAAAAAGCAAAAATTAAAGAATGCTTTAGACGGTAAGAATAGAGAGAAAAAATCTGTATTAAGAATGTTGATAGTTTCATTTCATATATTGCAATTGCTGGGATTTATATTCTGTTGTCCTTAAAGGAGTAAGTTCGGTAAGTGCTAAATTTGGCCCCAATTATAAAGTTCATGGTTTCAAAACAATAATTGTTTTAAGTTGCCTTAAAGACATGTGAGAAAATTAAACAGAGCTGTTTTTGTCAAAGTTTAATTCTAACACGTTGATTTTTACATCCCAAAAAGGTCAAGATAAGGGATTTTGGTGAAATTTGACAAAATCAGCTGGCTTTCAACCAAAAAAAGGACCAGGAAACATAGAGCGCAGGCGTTGACAAGCTTAATATTCAAACAATAAATGTTAAATGTCTTACCAAAGGTTAATATTTTAAAAGATTCTTTGTTGTCGACGTACACGCTCTATGTTAAATGTCAAATAATCTTTGGAAATTAACCCGTTTTCATTGATTTTTTCATGAAAAATCAATATGAGTACAACTTGTGACGTCATAATGAAACGCAGAAAGGAAAAAAATTCAACAAAATGGCCTATATCCTATCTAGTCCATGTATTAGCTATAACTTATCGTGATATTGGTCAATAAATCAGAATTTGAAATTTACACTAAAAAAGGGGGCCATTTTAGGACCTTATCAAACATACTCCTTTATATTCATTTCTAAGTTTTGCTGCAATATTGATTAACAAAATCTTGAAAGCAATTAAAGATAATTTTGAAATAAAAATATGAGTTATTATACTCATTATTTCTTTAACTGAATTGTTTCTGTTTAAATATTTTTCTGCCTCAAGTTTTCTTTAATGGTATCTATGAGGGGGATAGAACCTTTATTGGGACTCCGGGATTGGGTGTTTTTAAGCTCGAGATTTTGGGATCAGAACCCCTTCTATCCCCCCTCATCTATCAAAAGATGAGCGATCTTCTTTCTACTTTAGATATCATAGACATACATCTTACAAAAATTTACCACTTATATTGCAGACAACAAACAGATACCCACTGATTTACAGAGTGATGCTGTTGAACTTCAGAAGACCTTGGACTGGGACGATAAAGGAGCAGACGGTATTGTCATTTTACATATAAAGATTTAAGAAAATCATTTTTTTTATAGAATGAAAGACAAGGTAAATTCTTACAATGAATATATGTGGCTGTTGGAGGATGTTAGAATGTCTAAAATCCACCTTAACTGTAAACTGCAATTTTTCCTGTAAAGACCAGTCATTTGTTGAAAGATAGTTTTAAAATAAAAAATATATATTATTGTACGTTATTTATTTAAGAAAAAGACTTCTTATGGATGAGGCTTCTACCAATTTAAGAGATTATTGACATTGATGATTTTATGCAAGAATCAACTAATGTTTAATTTTATAAGGTTTGACCACTCACATCGACGATGAATATAAATGGGCTGGAGTTGAAGATCCTAAAATTATGGTCACCACATCCAGAGATCCTAGTTCTAAACTTAAGCAGTTTGCAAAGGTTTGTTATTGTATTGCAACCTTTTCCTCTTGGTTTATATGAAATATGGAAAGGATGAAAATTGTGTTTATAATTTTAAAGAAAATCATGAATTTACCAATATAATTATGATTGGTGATTAATGCCACTTTCAGTACTATTAGTAACATGCTATTTCATGACAGTCAGTATTAATTTGTAGAGAAAGCTGGAGAGTACCACCAACCTTTGGTAGGGAAACTGACAATCCTAGTCAAGTAAGATTGGAGTCAAGCTTACTTGCCAAGTCTAGGATTTACAGAAACATTGTACAATTTTGATTCACGAAATTACGAAAAATTTAAACTTGTACTAAATCGAAATTTCAGAATCCTCTATATGAAAGTACCAGTAATATACCACCCTGATTTTTATTTTTTATGAAAAGTTAATTTAAAAAGATTGATACAAAAATTGCAGTTTTTTAAATAAAATTTGACTTCCATCTTCAAAGATTCCATTTGAAGTTCTATATTTCCTGAATCTTGGATTTTGATCATCTCCAGCATAAAAAAAACCAAAGTAATCAACATTACATGTTATTTTTATGGGGAGGAGCTCTGACACCTACATAGGATCATTGTCATAATTGGATTTAATAGAAGTCTTTCATAGGAAGAAAAAGCTTCATATTTTTGGAAATTTTGAAGAATTCTATATTATATATATTTCAATAGGGCTTATTTTGTATTAGAATAAGTTTTGCTACATTTTTGTACATTTTTAAATATATTTTTATACAGGAGATGAAATTGATATTCCCTAATAGTCAGAGAATAAACAGAGGAAACTATGAAATAAAACAGATTATAGAAGCTTGTCGAGCCAATGATGTCACAGATCTTGTAATATTACATGAACATAGAGGAGTTCCAGGTAATTCTATAACGGCGCAAGATAGGGTTCATCTGATAAATATGTTCATAATCTGACATCTGATATGTTCATGATCTGACATTTGAATTTTTTATTTTTTTGGTTATCAATTGAAGAATTGAAATATTGATTCATAATAAAACATTTAACATGAAATTCACCACTAATTTAAAACTGATATATAATTAAATTACCTGGTCAATTTTTGTACACTTGAAATTCTTATTCCCTTTATGTAATATCAATGTTTTGTTTCTGATAGTCTAGTAATTATGTAACTTTTATTTTGATTATTTTTCATTAAAATGATAATAAAGCATGGTGACAGTTGTGTTGCAATGTACATTTGGTATGTTATTGTCAGGGTCCTTTGTTGCAATGTACATTTGGTATGTTATTGTCAGGGTCCTTTGTTGCTTCCCTGGAAAAAGTTTTCAGCCGAAGGGCCAAGTGAGCTTTTCTCATCACTTGGCGTCCGTCGTCGTCCGGCGTTAACTTTTACAAAAATCTTCTCCTCTGAAACTACTGGGCCAAATTAAACCAAACTTCACCACAATCATCATTGATGTATCTAGTTTAAAATTTGTGTTTTTTGACCCGGCCAACCAACCAAGATGGCCGCCATGGCTAAAAATAGAACATAGGGGTAAAATGCAGTTTTTGGCTTATAACTCAAAAACCAAAGCATTTAGAGCAAATCTGACATGGGTAAAATTGTTTATCAGGTCAAGATTCTCACCTGAAATTTTCAGATGAATCAGACAACCCATTGTTGGGTTGCTGCCCCTAAATTGGTAATTTTAAGGAAATTTTACTGTTTTTAGCTCACCTGGCCCAAAGGGCCAAGTGAGCTTTTCTCATCACTTGGCGTCCTGCGTCCGTCGTCGTCGTCCTGCGTCCGGCGTTAACTTTTACAAAAATCTTCTCCTCTGAAACTACTGGGCCAAATTTAACCAAACTTGGCCATAATCATCATTGGGGTATCTAGTTCAAAAATTGTGTCCGGTGACCCCGCCAACCAACCAAGATGGCCGCCATGGCTAAAAATAGAACATAGGGGTAAAATGCAGTTTTTGGCTTATAACTCAAAAACCAATTAAAGCATTTAGAGCAATCTGACATGGGATAATATTGTTTATCAGGTTAAGATCTATCTGCCCTGAAATTTTAAGATGAATCTGACTTTCCGTTGTTAGGTTGCTGCCCCTGAATTGGTAATTTTAAGGAAATTTTGTTGTTTTTGGTTATTATCTTGAATATTATTTTAGATAGAGATAAACTGTAAACAGCAATAATGTTCAGCAAAGTAAGATTTACAAATAAGTCAAATGACCGAAATGGTCAGTTGACCCGTTTAGGAGTTATTGCCCTTTATAGCCAATTTTTAACCATTTTTCGTAAATCTTAGTAATCTTTAAGAAAAATCTTCTCCTCTGAAACTACTGGGCCAAATTAATTGAAACTTGGCCACAATCATCATTGGGGTATCTAGTTTGAAAATTGTGCCCGATGACCCGGCCAACCAACCAAGATGGCCACCACGTCTAAAAATAGAACATAGGGGTAAAATGCAGTTTTTGGCTTATAACTCAAAAACCAAAGCATTAAGAGTAATCTGACATGAAGTAAAATTGTTGATCAGGTCAAGATCTATCTGCCCTGGAATTTTCAGATGAATTGGATTATGGGTTGTTAGGTTGCTGCCCATGAATTGGTAATTTTGAGGAAATTTTGCTGTTTTTTTTGTTATTATCTTGAATATTATTATAGATAGTGATAAACTGTAAACAGCAATAATGTACAGCAAAGTAAGAACTAAAAATAAGTCAACATGACCAAAATAGTCAATTGACCCCTAAGGAGTTATTGCCCTTCATAGTAAATTTTTAATAATTTTCACAAAATTTTTAGATTTTCACTAACATTTTCCACAGAAACTACTGTTATAGATAGAGATAATTGTAAGCAGCAAAAATGTTTAGTAAAGTAAGATCTACAAACACATCACCATCACCAAAACACAATTTTGTCATGAATCCATCTGTGTACAATGTTTAATATTAACATAGACCAAGGTGAGCGACACAGGCTCTTTAGAGCCTCTAGTTGGTTATTATCTTGAATATTATTATAGATGGGTGATAAACTGTAAACAGCAATAATGTTCAGCAAAGTAAGATTTACAAATAAGTCAACATGACCAAAATGGTCAGTTGACCCCTTTAGGAGTTATTGCCCTTTATAGTCAATTTTTAACCATTTTTCGTAAATCTTAGTTAACTTTTACAAAAATCTTTTCCTCTGAAACTCCTGGGCCAAATTAAACCAAACTGGGCCACAATCATCATTGATGTATCTAGTTTAAAATTTGTGTTTTATGACCCGACCAACCAACCAAGATGGCCGCCATGGCTAAAAATAGAACATAGGGGTAAAATGCAGTTTTTGGCTTATAACTCAAAAACCAAAGCATTTAGAGCAAATCTGACATGGGTAATATCGTTTATCAGGTCAAGATCTATCTGTCCTGAAATTTTCAGATGAATCAGACAACCCATTGTTGGGTTGCTGCCCCTAAATTGGTAATTTTAAGGAAATTTTACTGTTTTTGGTTATTATCTTTTATTATAATAGATGGAGATAAACTGTAAACAGCAATAATGTTCAGCAAAGTAAGATTTACAAATAAGTCAACATGACCAAAATGGTCAGTTGACCCCTTTAAGAGTTATTGCCCTTTATAGTCAATTTTTAACCATTTTTCGTAAATCTTAGTTAACTTTTACAAAAATTCTCTTCTGAAACTACTGGGCCAAATTTTACCAAACATAGCCAGAATCATCATTAGGCTATCTAGTTTAAAAAATTGTGACCTGGCAAACCAACCAAGATGGCTGTTTCGGCTAAAAATAGAACATAGGGGTAAAATGCAGTTTTTGGCTTATAACTCAAGCATTTAGAGCAAATCTGACAAGGGGTAAAAATTTTCATCTGGTCAAGATCTATCTGCCCTGAAATTTTTAAATAATGGGACAACTTGTTGTTAGGTTGCTTCCCCTAAATTGGTAATTTTAAGGAAATTTTGCTGTTTTGGGTTATTATTTTGAATATTATTATAGATAGAGATAAACTGTAAACAGCAATACTGTACAGCAATTTAAGACTCAAAAATAAGTCAAAATGACCAAAATGGTAAATTGACCCCCTAAGAAGTTATTGTCCTATATAATCAATTTTTAACAATTTTCAACATTTTCCACTGAAACTTCACGGACAAGTTCAATATAGATAGAGATAATTGTAAGCAGCAAGAATGTTCAGTAAAGTAAGATGTACAAACACATCACAATCACCTAAACACAATTTTTTCATGAACTGTCTGCTTCCTTTGTTAGCTCACCTGGCCCGAAGGGCCAAGTGAGCTTTTCCCATCACTTTGCGTCCGGCGTCCGTCGTCGTCCGTCGTCGTCGTCCGTCGTCGTCCTGCGTTAACTTTTACAAAAATCTTCTCCTCTGAAACTACTGGGCCAAATTAAACCAAACTTGGCCACAAGCATTATTAGGGTATCTAGTTTAAAAATTGTGTCCGGTGACCCGGTCAACCATCCAAGATGGCCGCCATGGCTAAAAATAGAACATAGGGGTAAAATGCAGTTTTTGGCTTATAACTCAAAAACCAAAGCATTTAGAGTAAATCTGACATGGATAAAATTGTTTATCAGGTCAAGATCTAACTGCTTTAAAAATTTCAGATGAATCAAACAATCCGTTGTTGGGTTGCTGCCCCTGAATTGGTAATTTTAAGGAAATTTTGCTGTTTTTGGTTATTATCTTGAATAGCATTATAGATAGAGATAAACTGTAAAAGGCAAAAATGTTCATCAAAATAAGATTTACAAATAAGTCAACAGGACCAAAATGGTCAGTTGACCCCTTTTGGAGTTATTGCCCTTTATAGTCAATTTTTTACCATTTTTTGTACATCTTAGTAATCGTTTACAAAAAATTTCTCCTCTGAAACTGCTGGGCCAAATTAAACCAAACTTGCCCACAATAATCATTGGAGTATCTAGTTTAAAAATTGTGTCCGGTGACCAGGTCAACCATCCAAGATGGCGGCCATGGCTAAAAATAGAACATAGGGGTAAAATGCAGTTTTTAGCTAATAACTCAAAAACCAAAGCATTTAGAGCAAATCTGATGAGGGTAAAATTGTTTATCAGGTCAAGATCTAACTGCTGTAAAAATTTCAGATGAATCGAACAACCTGTTGTTGGGTTGCTGCCTCTGAATTGGTAATTTTAAGGAAATTTTGCTGTTTTTGGTTATTATCATGAATAGTATTATAGATAGAGATAAACTATAAAAGGCAAAAATGTTCATCAAAATAAGATTTACAAATAAGTCAACAGGACCAAAATGGTCAGTTGACCTCTTTTGGAGTTGTTGCCCTTTATAGTCAATTTTTAACCATTTTTTGTACATCTTAGTAATCGTTTACAAAAATTTTCTCCTCTGAAACTACTGGGCCAAATTAAACCAAACTTGTCCACAATCATCATTGGAGTATCTAGTTTAAAAATTGTGTCCGGTGACCCGGTCAACCAACCAAGATGGCCGCCATGGCTCAAAATAGAACATAGGGGTAAAATGCAGTTTTTGGCTTATAACTCAAAAACCAAAGCATTAAGAGAAAATCTGGCATGGAGTAAAATTGTTTATTAGGTCAAGATCTATCTGCCTTGAAAGTTTCAGATGAGGGGTGCTGCCTCTGAATTGGTAATTTTAAGGAAATTTTGCTGTTTTTGGTTATTATCTTGAATAGTATTATAGATAAAGATAAACAGTAAACAGCAATAATGTTCAGCAAAGTAAGATTTACAAATAAGTCAACACGACTGATATGGTCAGTTGACCCCTTTTGGAGTTATTGCCCTTTATAGTCAATTTTTACATTTTTCATAAATTTTTGGTAGATTTTTAGAAAATATTTTCCACTGTAATTACTGGGCCACTTCATTATAGATAGAGATAATTGTAGCAACAAGAATGTTCAGTAAAGTAAGATCTACAAACACATCACCATCACCAAAACACAATTTTGTTATAAATTTATCTGTGTCCATTGTTTAATATGCACATAAACCAAGGTGAGCGACACAGGCTCTTGAGAGCCTCTAGTTTAATTCACATATACCAAGGTGAGCGACACAGGCCCTTTAGAGCCTCTAGTTAGACTTGCTAAATTTTTATTACTTTCAAATTAGGATGAATGACTAGAATTATAGATACAAACCACATGTTGTAATGAACTATATTCATTACAATCTTCACCATTCGAGTCCTAAATAAAGGCAACAGTAGTATACCGCTGTTCAAAATTCATAAATCGATAGAGAAAAAACCAGATCCGGGTTACAAACTAAAACTGAAAGAAAAGTATCAAATATAAGAGAACTATGACACAACAGAGACACAACACCTAAACATAACACACAGAGAAACAAACTATAATGTAACAATGGCCATTTTCCTGACTTGGTACAGGGAAAAAGTAGAGTAACAAAAGTACCTAACGCTAAGAAAAATTCAAATCAGAACTTCTCATATCAAATGGCAAAATCAAAAGCTCAAAAATATTCAACAAATGGAATACAACTGTCATACTCCTGACTTGGTACAGAATGTGAAGAAAATGGTGGATTAAACTAGGTTTTATAGGTAACTCATGTAAAATATGCTTGAAATATATTATTCCAATTAGCTCATCATAGATACCATGTAATTTAGGAAACAACAATTATAAAATGATTTTATGTTTTTTATTTAGATGGTTTGGTAGTATGTCATCTGCCATATGGGCCCACAGCATATTTTACTTTATCCAATGTTATTATGAGACATGACATACCAGACGTAGGGACTATGTCAGAGGCTTATCCACACCTTATATTTAATAAACTTACCACAAGACTTGGTAGAAGGGTAAAAAAATGATCTATTTTAATATTTATGAAAAAGTTCTGAAGTTATAAAAAAGAGATAACATTTAAAGCTCACTATATTGCTTTTTAACATTGAACATGTTTTCATCATTTCTATAATAAATACCACCTCATTATATTTGATACCAGTTATAACACAATATACAATAAATGGAGATAAAAAAAAAATTGTAAGTACTAAATTTAAGGAAAGATGACCAATGAATAACACTTACATTCCTGATTCCTGTCAGGTACAGTGATTACTGGGAGATGTGTCTGGAATGAAAAATGCAAAGATAAAAAATATCTAAACCTGTCAAAATGAGGTTATCATTCTTGCAGAAATGAAATATAATAGATAGGTATTCATCAATAAAAGTTGCATGATTTGTTAGATGAAGTTGAGGTAGTTCACTGCTATAATATGGGGACCAATCTTCACTTATTCAGTTTGGAAATTAGGTTAAAAAAGAAGCATCTTTTAATGAAAATTTGTTAATTGACAAAAGGGTATAAACAAGTAAAAATCATGCGGATGTATACACGCAAAAATCTGTTTCTTCTGATACTGTAAAAGTTATGTGAATGCTTGTACAAACTACAATTCAAGTGTGAGGTTCATGTTAAATAAAATGGAGAATGGAAATAGGGAATGTGTGAAAGAGACAACAACTCAACCATAGACAACAGCAGAAGGTCACCAATAGGTCTTTAATGTAGCAAGAAATTCCCGCACCCAGAGGCTCCCTTCAGCTGGCCCCTAAACAAATATATACTAGTTCAGTGATAATGAATGTCATACTAATATCCAAATTATACACAAGAAACTAAAATTATAATAAACTCCATATCAGATAATAAATTGAGTATTTATTTAATGTTTATGACTATTATAGGTGATGAACATTCTTAAGTATTTATTCCCAGTACCAAAGGAAGAGAGCAAAAGAGTGATGACATTTGCTAATGAAGATGACTTTATATCATATAGGTAAATTTATAAACTGAAATAGAGAAGTGGTTGATCCATTGATGGGACAACCCAACAATACAAATATTCAAAACCCTTTGTCTTTCAACTGCGACAAAAGAAAATTATTTTGCTGACATTTTTGTGCAGCTACATTTTAAAATGTAACATGCTTAACATAATTGTAGTGCAAAAACAATTTTTTACTTGAATCCACCATGGGTTTTCAACGTTTTTCTAAGTTCTACCAATACATTTGTCGGTACCTGATACATTCATGTAGTATATCAGAGTAGTGGAAAAAGCCAAGCGATCAAAACTATCTTGAAAGGTTTTGTACACTGTAAATACTACTTAAATGCAAGCTGATTTTTATTGTCTAAAATTTGTAGTTTAGGTTGTAAGCAAATTTAATGAAAAGAGTTATATATACATGTATGAAACAACAACATCAATTAAAACATCTTGATAAGATTTGACCAATACATTAAGATTTATTACCATTTGATACCTGTTATGTTTTAGACATCATGTTTACAAGAAGAGTGAAGAGGGTAAAGACATTGAATTAAGTGAAGTTGGTCCAAGATTTGAAATGCAGTGTAAGTAAACCGTAAGCTTAAGGAAATATTTTTGTTATTAAAGATTCGTCCAAAACTTTATATATTTGTTTCAAATCTAGTTAAACACTTTGTATAAAGCCATAAATTGCATTTTTTTTTATATTGCTGTTGAAGTTTTCGAAAATTACTAGGTACCCTCAATCATCTCAGTAAATGTTGGGTTTTATCACTTACTTCTTCTTCTACTTCTACCATTTTGCAGCCACCATCAATAAACAGATTATTTTGCCACTTTTGGATGCGCATTTAAATATTTTAGATAAAAATATGTGAAAATTTGTTGTGCTTTACATTCTATATACAATGAGGTTAAAACATCCTGGACGATGGTTTTAATCGTCTCATGTAGGTTAGTGTTGAAACTTTCAAGACTAGTTTCAAGACTATCTGCACTGGTGGTGGTTAGTGGCAGTTCGTTCCAGTCCCTTATTGTTCTTGGATAGAATTATTCTTTCCTCACTTCTGTTCTACTAATTGGAAACTGTTGATGTTTAAGTTCCTGGATAGTTTTCATTTTTACATTAGCATTGTCTTGAATTAACATAGATATATATAAAAATCTTTTTCAAATTATTTAGAACAGTTACTTATAGTAAAACATCTTTGGGGTACCGGTAGGTCAGAAGATACTATTTATTTTCAAAATCTATGAATTGAATTTTGATTGATTATTCCTACAATTATTCAGACTATCTTTCTATAATAATCAGCATCTGTCAAATTCCAATAGAATGCTTTCTTTTAGTTTTTGGTTAACTGTTTTATGAGCCAACCCTACTGAAAAAAAGATTTTCCTCCATTTACACCTGGTTGATGGCATTTTGCTGTGAATACTACTTTTTGTAATTTTTGTCTCAAATCTAGATCTCAAAAAGAGATTTGTTGAGCTTTTTTTTATTTTAATGCTAGAAGTTTAAAGCCATAATAAAATTAACGGTACCAATTTTCTTGCACCAGATGTGCATTTCAACAATACACGTCTCTTCAGTGATGCTCGTGGCCAAAATATTTGAAATCCAAAGCTTATATAAAAGATGAAGTGCATAACACAGATCTGTAAGATACAAATAAAAAATAATGATATCTGACAGAGTAATGTCTTATGGACACCTGAAGAATGGTATTCAGTATATACATTTTGGTTTATAAATGCAAGGGAGCAAAACAACTGCTATTATACCTTATTCCTTTTAGTCCCCCATTGATCCAGGCTGCATTGTCAGTCACTAGTCTGATGCCCCAGACTTAAAAATATTGATTCAGACTAGTGAAAATTATCAAAATTTAAATACATTTCACTAGTTTTGATATTTAGTTTCTTGATTATTAGATGAAAATATTTTGGTGCATGCTGTTTATCTACTAAGGGCTATTCCAGAAAAAAATGTAGTGGGGGGGGGGGTTTAGAAGGCAGTTTTTGTCAGCACCTGCCACCCAGACAATTGTAATTGAGAATTATAGTGCATTATAGTTTGAAAAGTTGCTCTGATACCCATCACCAATGTATTATTAATACAATGTGCCTTCTAACCCCCCCTCAAACATTTTTTTCTGGAATAGCCTTAATGCAAACAATTAAAAGTTTAGCTGTAGTTTTATAAAGACCAGATATGTCAATTATTATTATTATTTTGTTTTACAGTATACCAGATTATATTAGGTACTATTGATACTAAAGATTCTGCTGATATAGAATGGGTATACAGACCTTACATGAATACAGCAAAGAAAAGGAAATTCTTAGCTGAAACAGAGGATGAATGAAGTAGAAGATAAACTTAAGCAAACTGTGTTCATAAGTTCTACAGTTATAAAGCATATGTTGGCAGGAACAAAAGATCTCTCGACTTGTTTATGTGCACATTATTGAGAATGTTTTTATAATTGGAAAGGTTGATAGTGAAAATTGTTCATTTTGTCAAGACATTGATGTGCAATAATCATTTCACTACATTAAAGATTTCCAGAAAAAAACCATTAAAGAATATTTTATTTAATGCCTTCATGTTTTATCTCGCTTAACAGAGTCAAAAAGCGACAAATAGGTATGCTGTTTCTGTCTTTGGCGTCATCAATGTATTAGTTTGTGATTAAGTCTAATTTATGGTGAACCACTAGTGGTATGTCAAAGATATTCGGTATGCAGTTGTATAAGTAATGGCACATCTTATTACCATGGAGATTATTTGGCCCAGCCCTCTCAGTTATGGTCTATTGACTTTTTGCCTAGTTTTCATGTATTAGTTTGTGATTATAGTCCAGTCAAACTAAGATTTAACCTCAAACTAATAACAACAGAAAGTGTTTTAATTCTAATCTATAGCATTAATTTATACTCTTTATATACACAGAAAAAAGTCCCATAAAATCTAACTTGAGGAAAACTCCAAATCAGCATTATTAAACATTGAAAGGGGAGATAACTCTTGCAAAAGTTAGTCTTTTTTGGTCAGTTTTTGTTTGTTTTTCTTGAAATTTATGTAAAGTATGATACTTTGATGGGGTTATAAGTTTGTATTTGACTAAATTATATAATCTTCTGCTCATCAAATGTACAAAACCGAAGTGTTATGAGTAGTTTTATTTTTTTCATGCATTTTTCATTCAAGAAATTGCAAATTTGCAGCTTTGTAACCATTTTGAAAAACTAATGTGAAAATTTGGTATTGTTTATATTTGTATATTATAATTTTAAGCCACTTACTTATCTAAAGAAACTTTTAACCACAAAAAGAAAAATACCTGCTTAATTATTTTTATTAAATTTGAGATTCTTCACCTTGACATGTTGAAAAATTCAATAAATGGTCAACTAATGAATTATGAAATCTAGGTTGTAGCTATATAAAATATATGAAAACACCTTTAGAGTTGTTTGTTATACTCTAAGACTGCTAAGAAATCAAGAATCAATACATTCTGGTGAATAGAAGCGGTAAAGTTATAATTTTGTATCAATTTTTATTTTAATTTATTGATATTTCTGCCTTTTTAGCAAGAGTTATCTCCCTTTACAATAAGAATTTTAAATTGTGATTTTTTTTTAGTTATTATAGATAGAGATAAACTGTAAACAGCAATAATGTTCAGCAAAGTAAGATTTACAAAAAAGTCACATGTCGAAAATGGTCAGTTGACCCCTTCAGGAGTTATTGCCCTTTATAGTCAATTTTTATCTATTTTTTGTAAATCTTAGTTATTTTTTACAAAAATTTTCTCCTCTGAAACTACTTGGCCAAATTAATCTAAACTTGGCAACAATCATCTTAAGGGTATCTAGTTTAAAAAATGTGTGGCATGAACCAGTCAACCAATCAAGATGGCCGCCATGGCTAAAAATAGAACATACGGGTAAAATGCAGTTTTTGGCTTATAACTCAAAAACTAAAGCATTTCAAGCAAATCTGACCGGGGTTAAATTGTTTATCAGATCAAGATCTATCTGCCCTGTAATTTTCAGATAAATCAGACAAACCTGTTGTTGGGTTGCTGCCCCTGAATTGGTAATTTTAAGGAAATTTTGCTGTTTTTGGTTATTTTGAATATAATTATAAAGATAAACTGTAAACAGCAATAATGTTCAGCAAAGTAAGATTTACAAATAAGTCAACTTGACCGAAATGGTCAATTGACCCCCCAAGGAGTTATTGTCCTTTATAGTCAATTTTTAACAATTTTCATAAAATTTGTAAATTTTTATTAACATATTCCACTGAAACTACTGGGCCAAGTTCATTATAGATAGAGATAATTGTTAGCAGCAAGACTGTTAAGTAAAGTAAGATGTACAAACACATCACCATCACCTAAACACAATTTTGTCATGAATCCATCTGCTTCCTTTGTTTAATATTCACATAGACCAAGGTGAGCGACACAGGCTCTTTAGAGCCTCTAGTTAAATTTAGTTTGTCCAGCCTTCATTTCTGCTTTTTTATTTATCACTTATATAACAGAAGCTGTGGAAGGTAAATCTGAGGTATTACATTTCCTTTACAAAGGTAGCTGGAAGAATTTGTAAATATTTTTACGACTTATCTTCACTTCACCTAGGTTATTAAATACTAATATGTAGCTTAATTACACTGAATCCATCAGTCCAACCTTGATAATCCCCATTTATAATTGCAATGGTCATGTTCAGTTTGGTGTCTTGTATTGTAATGAAAAACATTAGGGAAAATATTTGGTGCATGGATAGATTTAAGCTATATATTTAGGATGGCAACGAGAACTCAGGTACTTGCTCGGAAGGCAGAGTACTCAAGTAGTTTTAGTACTCGGATACTCGTTTGTCTGTTATACATCTTTGAGATATTTCTCTTCACTTTTCTACTCACTTTTGGTCCGTTGAAATATCCCTTTTTGTAATACAATGTACTTTAAATAAAATCAATTATCAACATAAATATGTTTATACTGAGACTACTATTTTTTATAGACGTACCAGCAGCGTTCTTTCCTTCCGATGGAATGTTTTCATGTGCACTACTTGTAACAAAAAATAGAAAATCGAACAGTCTTTCCTCTAAAATTGTTGACCAGATCATATTTCTAAACAAGAACAAAATCAAAGTGACATGCAGTGAACCCTACGCAACTCTTTAGAGACATTTTTAACTGTTTTTGTACACAGATCAACACTTACATAGATTAATAATTAACCCATAACAAGCCGTAAAAACTTACCTTTGTTTGTTAATCAAGACTTCTATGTAAACGTGATTGGTATGAAATGCACATTTGAATTAATTTAATTACTCTGTATTTGAAACTTAACTATAATTGTTTAATTTACAATTTAAAGATAGGCAAAAGAACAAGAAAGCCGAAAATAAACAGACATCATTAAGGCTAAAAACATATTTAGAAAATCAGACAAACAATAGTGCAAAAAAACAAACAGAAAAAGTAAGACTTGAGCAACACCAAAAAAAGTCCAATATTTTTGTTGACAAATAAATATACAAGTCCTATCATAAAATATACCAACTCCTCAGGTTTGAGTGTTGGTTGCTTAACATCCAGTGGCAAATATTTCGTGCATGTTCAGGACTAGAACAAGTTAACAATTTTTTAGTTTAGTTTAAACATATTTTATTTACTCAAAGTAAAATGGATTGGACATAAGTAAGCCATACTTATGAAGTCCGCTCCGAATGACAATAATTTACAATACAATATTAATATGAGCATGCAATATCAAAATAAACAATATTTTACGAGTCTATCAATTGAGAAAAACAAATGAAACAGAAGTAGATGTAAACATTGAAAACGGTGATGATGATGATGATGATGATGACGTGAATTTACCGTAAATACATTTTCTACATAACAAGAAATCTCTCAGACCTTTTGATAAATTCGAATACATGTTTGAATATATTCACATTTTGTTCATACGAGAGATTCGGATTACCAGATGTAAGTAACTTAACATTTAATATAAGGTCATCAGGAAGCCATCTTAGATTATTCATCAGAATTTCTCTCTGGTGTATATATAAAGAGCATTCGAAAAGGAGATGGTGTACAGTCTCAATGTTACATCCACAAAAGCAAGATGGATCAGCAATTATATTGACTCAGAAGTGATAGTTCAAGAAAGATGAGTAGCATCTGAATTGTGTTAAAATCATATTTAGTTTCCTCGGTCCATATAGAAAGTGCTTTGGTACATCTTTATTTGTGGTATTTAACCTTTTTAATTGGATTTTAAACTTTGCTATAGAGTCTGATTTTCGAAGGGACAAATCGGTATGATTCCATAGGTTAATAGTTGATGGTATAAAAGATTCTTTAGTAAGAGATAATCTACAAAAAGGAACAATGATGTCATTGCCATTTCTCAAGGGATATGTAGTTGTGCTCTGTACACTAGGTGGAACAAGTTTGCATAGATAATCCGGAGCTTGGTTATGTTGAATGCTATAAAACATTTTTCGTCTTCTAACAATGAATACAATGGGTAGTTCTTGCAATAGAGGCCATCAGGGATGATGGTCAGAGAAACTCCTCAGGAACATGAACACAAACAATAATTGCTGTTATGATAGGTTATTTGAAGAAATGTTTGTCTTTAGTTAATATGTTTATGAAAGGTTATAACAAAAACAACATCCCACTTAAAATCTAAACTTTTCAAAAGACGTTTAAGATTCATCCGAGTAGTTGAGCATCATGACCGAAAAGTGAGCTAATGAACGCCTCTGGGTGCGGGAATTTCTTGCTGCATTGAAGACCTGTTGGTGACCTTCTGCTGTTGTCTGTTCTATGGTCGGATTGTTGTCTCTTTGACACATTCCCCATCTCCATTCTCAATTTTATCTATAAGTTTTAGAGTTCAATGAACATTATCAATGTTATACAAATTTCCTGATCACAAGTTTTTTTAAACTTTTACTTAATTGTCTCCTAGATAAAAAAAAAGTTTTGAAGGTTAAATGCTGACTTCCACATCACTTGGACAATGATAGATAAATGTGTCATTGGACTTCACAACACATTTCTTGCTTGATTTTATACATGACAGGTCAACAATTATCCGTATGATGATCAGTTGTAGAGAGTTTATGTGTACTTTAAAATTGTCATATTGCGTTGACTTCATTTTCACACAAGTATTCATTGAAGTTTATAATTTGAAGATTATTGCCATGTATTGAGACCAGATAGCTCAACAATATTTGGTATATAGATTCATTATGGATTGTACGTCCTCTTCTGACACATTATGTAGACTTTTAGATCTCACAAACATGCTTTAAACAGTTTAACCCCGCCGCATTTTTGTGCCTGTCCTAAGTCAGGAGCCTCTGGCCTTTATTAGTCTTGTATTATTTTAATTTTAGTTTTTTGTGTACAATTTGGAAATTAGTATGGCGATCATTATCACTGAACTAGTATATATTTGTTTAGGGGCCAGCTCCTCCGTGTGCAGGAATTTCTCACTACATTGAAGACCTGTTGGTGACCTTCTGCTATTGTTTTTTTCTTTGGTCGGGTTGTTGCCTCTTTGACACATTACCGATTTCCATTCTCAATTTTATTGATCACTTGGTCACATCTCCATGGTCCTTTTGTTATGCTGATTATGCAGGATTCTGTCTTTTTTCTCCAACAGTAAATATACATGACATGCCAACAATATTTTGCTATTGTACATGTTTTTTTTTTGTATTTGATCTTTTGATAAAGGTCATATGTCCATGACCAGACTGTAAAGCACCATATGTAAGATTAACTTTTCAGAATTTGGTCCATTCCTTTTTCATTTTTACATGGATCTTGTCTTTCTTACAGAGTATAACTTGGTATATTGATTTGTTGTGAAGTTAGCTTTTATTATATGGTCCCCTGGATCCGCCAATGACTTCACACCAAGTTCCAAAAACATGTAAATGAACTGACTTACAGGTTACTGTGATTTGTTAAATAAGATAAGTAATTAACAATAAAAGATGTATCTGGAATGTAATATAATTTATTAACAATCAACAGACACATACTACAACACTATATAATTTGTAAACAATTAACAGATACATGATCATACATATTACAACACATTAACAGTAATTATTTTGTGACGTATTGCACTAACCCGTTAAAAATATTATTGTAATTAAGAATCAAAGCTGATTGAATCTTTCAACCTTTCAATTGTATTTCAACTTCATTTCATTTCAAATTATAATTATTCAAATGTTTATTTCTTAATATATGTAAACCCAATATTTCTACCAATGTGTCAAAAGAATACATATCACCCATCTCTTTGTATTTAAAATTACCGTTAGATGTGACCAAGAGAGAACTGCTGAACAAATATTTATCCTTAATATGCTAGTGTCACTATTCAAAACAAAGCCTCAAATCAATATTTTTAGATAAAGGCAGTTGCTTTGAAATTGACATAATTTAAAATCTGGTAGATAATAGTTCAATTGGCAATCATACCAAATATGATAATTTTCTGGAATACAGCATACAAATATAATTACTACTGGTATGAAAGTTTTTGAATGCTGTGGATGAAAAATATTTGAACTTTGGTTGGATAGAAAAGGGAACAATTGTAATGGTGGCATTAACATTGCTGGCACTTTGAAATTATTATCTGGCAACAACATGGCAAATATTAATAAAAATATCCACATGTAACTCTCAGTTCATGGTTTGTCTGCTATCTGCATTTCAAATCTGTCTAACAGTCTTTTGATTTCCTTGCTGTGAAAAAGTTAAGGAATCATAAAATACTAATTTATACTTGTGACCTGTTAAAACAAAACATTGTTTAAATGTAAAGTGACAACCAGAAAAGATTTGCAAACTTTCTGTGAAATCTACAAGATCTTGTTTGAAAACAATAATTAGTACAATCTTTTGAAAATTTGGAAAAAATGACTAAGTGTGGAAAAATAAATTCAAACTCTCTAAGAATTCAAAATATCAGGAGTACACTTGCAATATAAGTGAAATCCTTCTGTGAAGGTTCAACATCTGCATTGAAAACTGTGAGAGGAGTTAATTTCACAAATTGAGTGCATGTACCATCTTGCAAACATTTCGCAGAGAAATAAAGATATTATTACAAATTTTGTAGTAAAATGGCAAATTGATTTTACCTGAATCCAAAATAGTCATTTACCTGATAGAGGGGTTGCCTGTATCCCTGCACTATTAACTTTCATCAAGCGTCTTGGTGATCGTCATTGTGCTGGATAAACTAGAAATAATGTTTGTTTAGTAGGTACTTAATCACAATTCCCTAATCACAGCAGTGCTGATTGTCAACTATCAGAATTCAATTTGCCTAAAAATTTGTGCTATATTGCATCATAGTTTTCCAACAAATTGCTCAACATTGAAACAGAGGTAAACTTGCCCCTGTATGCAAAATGTTCATACAAACCAGAGTTTTTGACGGAAATGCATTGAACTCAAAAGTTGTCTACTTCAACAAGTCTTTAATCTTCCTATAAAATTGCAGGGATCTATGTAAATCATGTAGGAGAAGTAATATACACAAAAAAGATACCCAGCCCACCATCACATATTATAAGCATGTTTTGAACTTGATAAAACCCAGCCAAAAAGTTGTCTTTTATTACGATAAAGTACTAAATATCTGTTCAAATTTTCAACTAAAAAGATATAAAACCATCATTTACCATGTAAAGGCAAGCTATGAAGTAAGATAAGAAAAGTAAGTACTAAAGATGCCTAAAGTGCCAAAAAAAATTCATAGTACAGTTTCAGTGAAATAAAAAACGTTGTCATGTAAAGTGTGTCTAAGGAACTTTATAACCACTGAAGAATAGCCACAATAGCAATGGTAAGGATACATTTGTTCTGCTAGTTTGTTGACTGGTTTCATACTGTTACTCAGTTCCTCACATTTTGCCATTAAAGCATACATAGACTGAAAAAGAAAATTATATTTTAATGATTTCCTTGAAGATGATTGAACACTCACTTCCATTCAGCAAAAAATCCAAGTTAATCTAAGCTATCATTCTCGTGCTTGATATATATATAATATATATAGTTATTTACTTTCTATTATATGCTTACTGTCATGTGTGTTGAGGTGCAGTTATGTCTTTTTTAATCCGAACTTTTGCATTACAGTAAAGAGACTTTATTTCATATAAATAGTAAAGTACCTTTGATGTTACACTGGTTAAATGTATTGTTTTTATTTATTCATACCTTAATACTTCCATCAACAGAATCACAGGTTGTATCTACTGATGTTTTATATGCACTCAAACATCCCACTGTTATTGCTGACATCTACAATATGAAATACAAGGATGTTAATACTACATAATATAAGTGCACAGCACAGAACTTTATTATTAATAGTTGTAGTATTCCAAGGAAAAAGCATGCTTTTTCGGTTATATTTGTCTGTGTAAAATTATCCATATGAGGTTGCTATTACCATCAGGCCCGTAGCCAGGAATTTCTGAAGGGGGGTTCGTTTGACTCACAGAACATCGACTTTAACAGTGCTTATTAGTTTTCAAGGGGGGGGGGGGGGGGGGGTTCGGACGAACCCCCCGAACCCCCCCTGGCTACGGGTATGACCATCTTTATTTCATAAACTGCAAAGCTTCTCTACAAAGAGGGTTACTTGTGCATTATCATACCCTCTCCCTTTTTGTCAATTAATTTACATTATGCATAAAGCTATATTCAAATACACAAAAAAAACCTACGAAGATATAAAATAAGGGGAAAAAACTAATTTATCATGGAAACCAGACAATAAATATGAAAAGTATGTGACTTATTTACTGCATTTCAGAATATGTCTTAAGAAAGGTAACTTGTGTTTTACATCTGATTTTAATTTACAACTAACTAAAATACATGACAATAGCTTTTCATTTAGTACTTGTTATTAACATTACACACAAATAATTTGTTAAGTAATAATACCTTGTGCAAGTTTGTTTTCAAGTTTCCCATTAAAAGGTCAAGATTGTCAGCAACCTTCAGTGCATGCATTTCAAGGTCATGAATTGCTTGAGGGTCAATTGGTGGGATATCATCAGGACTCTGTTGAAACAGACTACTTGGTGATCGAGACACTCCTGATGCTGTACCTATGGCAGAAGATGTTGAACTGGATACACTAGAATAACTTCTTAGACTGGATCGTCTGCTACTTGTTGCACTTGATGCTGATAGAAAAGCAGAAAAATAAAAAACATTCATACACCATGCATCGATTGGTTTTTAAAGTCAAATTTGTCATTTTTTTTAATAAAAAAACATGAAAGGGTTGCATTTCTACTGCTACTCAGTACATTATAGTGATAACATAAGACCTTGAGAGTTTCATTCCAGTTTAGAAATTTGTGTGGCTTAATCCATCCAACAGTCCCACTTAGATATATATTCATAATCTTTATCTGTACTAACGAAATGTTTCTATTTGAATTTTATTCCCCTAACGGAATGAAATTTCCAGCAACATCAGCAAAAAATTTAAATTGAAAATCCCTCAGACCTTTGTCATAATTAAATGCCTATCCAATATAAGTGTAAATTAATTAAATGTTTCTGCTGATCATGCTGGTAGATGACATGGTATTGCATTTGAACCTTCAGAATGCTAGTGTTAATTTCCTAATCATTAGACTTAGTGATGATTCTCTCTCTAATAAATTTTTCTTGGAGATTTTTTCTAATTTTTTTGTATGTTTGCTTAAGAAACTCTTTTCAAAAACATTATTTCAAGCGTTAATAAGTTGAATTATACCTGTCTGAGTGAGAGGACTACTTCTCTTTATCATTTCTTGTAAGTCATCAGCAACAAACTCTATCATATCACCCTTCCTCGTCACTGTACCTTGAGGCATACTTTTTGACAACATGGTTTCTTCAATGTTCTCAAACTCAGAGTCTCTTCTTAATGGAATATCAACTGCAGTGCTACTACTCATAGTCCTGGTTGTGTCAATCTTCTTATGATCATCACTACGACTCCGCCTCTTTTCATGGTTCGCTGGTCTATTACCAGTAAGTATCAAACTTTCAGGACGATTTGTTACATCTGAATTACCTCCGTTTGGTCTGTCATCTTCGCTATCTATTGTTTCTATACTTTTATCTTCACTACTTGTATAATCCAGGGTTTCTATGCTCTTGCTGTCAGAACTATCAGAATCCTTTTGGTTACCTGGCTTGATAGTAGAATCAGTATCATCAGCTGAAGTCAACCGTGATCTCACAGATGGACTATTTGACATCATACCATCACTAGAACTTTCACTTAACCTTGGCTTCTGTCCATCAATTACATTTTGAGATAAGTCTTGACCAAGTTGACTATAAGAATTCATTTTATCTATATTTTTATCTGTGTTATTTTCATTAATCTCATCATATTCTCCGTCATTGTGTTCGGATGTTAATTGTTCTATGTCATCATCCACAGCATTGCTGATATCACCTTGGTCACATGATTCAGTTTTTATATAACTAGTCTCCTTTTTGATATCACTAACCTCTGTTTTTATATCACTAGCCTCTACTTTTATATCATTAGCTACAGTTTTTATATCACTAGCCTCTACTTTGATATCATTAGCTACAATTTTTATATCACTAGCCTCTACTTTGATATCATTAGCTTCAGTTTTTATATCAACATCTTCTGTTTTTATATCATTAGCTACAGTTTTTATATCACTAGCCTCTACTTTGATATCATCAGCTTCAGTTTTTATATCAACATCTTCTGTTTTTATATAGCTGGTATCAGTTTCTCCTTTGCTTGTCTCCTCCATTCTACTTGTTCAAGCACAAATACAATTATTCACATATTTTATATATACATGTATATAAATATATAGTTAATACTAAAGAAAATCCCAGGTATTACATGATCATCAATATCACTACCACATAACTACTAACCAGTCAGTTATATCTTTCTAACATGTACCACCTGAAATGACATAAGGAAATTAATTGCGTAAATCATTGAAAAAAAAATTTGAACAGATTTTTAGAATCTAAATGAATATATTGGTAATGCATGCATGAATCTTAAAATAACAAAGGAACAACAATATCAGTACTTTAAACTACTACATCAACATATACCTTGTACACCTTACAATTTATTATACTATAATAGTGGATTTTACAGATAATTGTTCACCTTCATGTAGGATGAACCTTTTTTTTTAAAAGTAGATGTGTCAAAGCGACACGAATGACCCTGTCTTGAAAAATCTACAATTTCAATAACACAGGTGGTCACAAACATGATGGTAGTCTCGCATGTAAAAAATCAGCTCAAAATCTGGAGGTGTATAAAAAAATAATGCATGTAACTGTGATTTTCAACAATTTCTCAAAGTCCAAAGCCCATTATTTCGGCAAAAATTAGTGGAGCGGAACAAAACTTAAACTTGATCTGTAACTCATCATGGTGAATTCACAAACCAAAAATCAGCCCAAAATCTGAAGTCGTTTAGAAAAAAACTCTGTATAATGGTTTGTTGCCGAATGACAGAATTATGGAATTTCCAACAAGGGTAAAACTATATGGCACCAACAACTTTCTTGCAGGGCCATAAAAATCTTTCCCATGCTGTTACTTTGTTTTAAGACAGACTATACAGTTATACCTATCAGATCTAGCTACACCACATGCATGACATGCACTTTTAATGGATTATGCAACATGTATATAACTCATACTCAACCAACCACCATGGAAATCTCAAACTAACACCAAAGGTGTGTTAGGACGCATGTAGAAGTGTGTTATTATGGTTGAAGAAGCCAAAGTTCTAGGAGGTACATTTAATGTAATTGCGTGTGAAAACATGGTGAAGAGATATCTCTGCAGATTGATTCCAAAGTCAAAGTTTGATCATTGTGTTATATTTGCATGATTTGTGGTATGTCTAATTATGTTACAAGTTTCCTATTTTAGACACAAATTTTCCCATTATGTCAATGTCATTCAGACTTTTTCTTGACTTAACGTATGAAATGAAATAAGATCAGATAACTCAGAGAATCATTTAGACTTTCCTATAAAATTTGATCAATTGGAAACCAAGATATATAAAGAAATTGATGAAGATACCTTTACTGCGAGATGCTTATTTCCAATTTTGCATCAGTTGACGAAATAATTACAATTGACATACTTGGGTAGGATTGCTACCGATGATTCAGACAACAAAAGTAGCTGTGTTATACACCATTGTGAAGATAAATCAATTTAGATTTAGGACATATCAAGTTTTAGTGGGTTGATAGCCAAGAAATTAGCATATATAACAGAATTTGGTCACCACCTGACATTTCCCTAAAATGCAAGTTAAGTACCTTGTGTAATAACTAATATTTTAGGTATATAGGAATTATTTTTTTCTGAGACAAGTGCCTTATTCATGTTATTCCGAGATTACTCTGACGTCCAACGGCCCCAGCTTGTCTTGCAAAACAGCCGTTGGACGTCAGAGTAATCTCGGAATACAAGTGCCTGTGCATTTTTCTGATTGTGCTGAGTGTGTAAGCTGCGTTTTTGTAGCTCTTAGGTCCTTATGTTATTTTTTTACTATTTATAGTCAATAAATAACATAAGGACCTAAGAGCTAAAATACCGCAGCTATAAGTGTGTTATAGTAGTCTCAGTCTTATATTTGTTCCACCTAACAGAAGTTCCAGTGGAAACTTTATTATACACAATGTCATAATACCTGTACCTGATGGAACAAATATTCTAGAATATTTTTTCCATTTGGAAATTATATTATGAAGGAACTTCTATTCCGTGACAGACAAGTTCCAAATAATCATAATTCTACCTACCTGGATTATTGCGGCAATCATTAAGTGGAAAACTTCTTTAGCCGCCTCATAATTTACTTTATATTAAATTACTTATTTTAACTGTGAGCTGTCATGGCTGTGCGCATAAATAGAACGAATAATTTTTCTGTACTGCTATACATGTTGTACGATGGTTTCCACAATATTTTAAATACTTGTCGCATACATTTATATACTGCTGCATTAATATTAAAATGTTATGTAGGATTAAACTTCTTCCCATTCCAATGTTCATCATTAATATGATTTTTTTTTTAAATATTGACAGATTCTGCACAAACTTTTACTGTTGAAAGCTATATAATATTAAGACTATTCCATTATGTAGGATTAAACTTCTTCCCATTCCAAAATGTTCATCATTAATATGATTTTTTTTAAAATATTGACAGATAATTTCTGCACAAACTTTTACTGTTGAAATCTATATAATAATAATATTAATATCATAATAATAATGAGTGAGAGTTGAGTCGTTTGTGAAAGTCTATACTGTATAAATAAAATGGTTACCTAAAATGGCTACCTATATATAAGAATTAATATTCAAATACATTAATATGATCTAGGACTACTCATTTGCTTTCTAAGCACTTTGATATTTTTATCGGCTTTCAGCAAGGGAGGTAATCTATTGATAAACTTATCAAAAATAAGCTTGAATCGGTTGGATAAAGTACGCGTTATTTCAAACGTGATGGTGACATTGATAAATACCAAAAGCGAAAGTAGAAAGTGAAAGTAGACTGAACCGCATGTGTTTGATTACCTTCATTTTATTGACGTTTTATAAAGATATTTTGAACAGGTTTTACCTTTTAATGTAAGTCCACCATTCTGCATTTCCACCAATCAAACTTTTTATTTTGCATGTTTCTTTTCAAGCCACCATTCAGTAAAAAAGGAGAAGTCAGAAGCATTAAGCCAGGCAGTATGCACCACATCATCATTTTGTCAGCTTATTGATATTTTTGAAAAAAAGTTATTTTCAACAGGTTGTGCAAGTCAACGCTTTGATTTCACCTAAGCAATTGATGCCACTATGTAGTAGAAAACAAAGGAAAAGCTGCTACATCTTGTGAAATTTCATTGATGGTACGGTATCAGGTCTGTTTACACCCAAATACACTTTAGCACCCTACATGTTTGCACCTCTCATGTTTCCCCCCTGAGGTCTGTTCGCACCCTACACATACACATTTTTATTCAAATTCCAGAGGAATTATTGAAGAACTAAAATTAACAATCCTTAAATTAGATATTTTAATGATATAAAATACTCATATTATCACCGACTTTGATAATGATAAGACCAAACTTAAGTTACAATATTATTAGTAGGTAGTGGTAAAATAATTTCCTGTCATATATTTTATAGGTAAAAAACCAAGGAATGAATTAACATCTAGTTAGTCATGCTAGTTTTATCACTTTATATTATAGTTAACCATGAAGAAGAAACAAAAAGCAAAGAACAAAGAAAAGACAAAGAAGCACCAAGAGGATCCTGAGCCTTTGAAAAAAGCAGGCAAAACTAAAACTAAAACTAAAACTAAAACTGCTGTAGTCAAAAATGTTACAGGTGTTCATTCAAAGCAAATGGGAGAGAAAAAGTCAGACAGAGAAGATGAAACTTTAAAAGAGGAAATTTTAGACCCAGTGCAAGGAAAATTCTCAGATAAGACAGAAATTACTGAAAATTATGACAATGCAAGTACATCTGGTCAGGTAACTGAACACAGTTATAAAAGGAAGCAGAGTCAGGACGGTGACATGATTTCTACAAATTTTTGGGCACAAAGTAAAAAGAAATACCAGAAAATAAGCGAAAGGCAAAAGAAAACTACTCCCCCATCCCCTGAAAAAATAACTGGTAGGGAAAAAAGAAAAGGTGGTGGCCACCAGACAGAAAGGAAGAGAAAATGCTCCACAAATTCAAATTATTTGACAGATGAGGATCAAACTATTGAAGAAGTTGGTGATGCTTCAAGTCCAGAAAAGACGTCCACAGCAGAAGACTCGGAAGGTACAAAAAATACTAAATCCAAGAGACACAGGAATAAAAGAAGGAAGTCGGACAGTATAAGTGTGGGCAGAGATGAAGCTGAGGAACAGACCACAGTAGAGGATACACTGAAAGGGTATCTGTTTTATAATTAAATGTTATTTAAAGCAAATTGGTTTTTAATGGGGCTAAATACAGTTAAACAGCCCATAAAATATTGCATAGATAAAATTTGTACATGTATATTTTTCAATAGCTGATTCTTTTCTGAATAACACATTTTTTTTCAAGAGCTAAACAATTCACTGGGTCAGTATGCTTAATAGATTTCAGGTAGGCAGAAATGGTAAAATTTTATTCTGTAGCCTGAGGTGGGGGGTACAAATGTAGGATGAAAAATACAAATGTATTGTCATCCTATTGTTTATGTTGTAATCTCAGTTCTGCCTATTTATTTTTCACTCTATATGGTCCTGCCTTTTTTTTTTTATCATTTTAGCCTGACTTTTTTTTAATCCTGGTTTTTTTCTCAAGTAACTCAACCCCATTAAATTCAAACAATAGCTCCCTAATTTCAAACAGTCCTGTCTGTCTTAAAAGTCCGTCCAATAACGGTAACAATATCCAGACGCCTTTATTTTTCGTTTTTCTCACAAAATAACCAAAATGGAATATTTATAAGCGAGGATTACAAATGCAACTACATGTATGCATGGTACCTATAGAACACAGATGCATAATGATTAGTTTATTGTGGAAGGAAGAGAAGGGACACACAAAATGAGGTCTTCTTGTTTAATAGTATTTATATACCTATATGGAGTTATTTTCTTTCAGAACGACAGGTCATTCTTTTTCAGAATCAACCCGGACGATACCATGTTTCAATGAAATATGCTCAAAGGCATAAAATAATGACCTGTGTGAGACCTTTGATAAAAATGCAATCTATAATTTACTTCAAAATTTTATTTGTCTGATAGTTTTTTGTTACTGATTTAGAAATTTATATTTTAAAGTTCAATCGATGATAGATGTAAAAGAAACCTTCATTGCCCGCATTTTAATTTTATAAACAAATAACATGAAGCTTTGTTAATTTATCGCTACAATAAAGAAACACTATCGTATATATGTGAGATAAATTTTAATATTGACTTTCATAAATAAAAAGCCAGACTTAACATATTCGTGTGTTAGATTTTGAAAATCTTATTGAGTCACACTGAAAAGGTTGGTTGATTGTTGGTTGCTTGCTTAACGTCCAGTGGCAAATATTTCATGCATGTTCAGGACGATAAACGCTGAACATGAAATCATACTGTGACCTACATGTATTTATATTCGTCTTTGTGTCACTTCTTAAAACTGTTTTAAATTTCTGTATACTTTTACTCTATCAAATGATCAACTAATAAGATAATCTTATATTCTATTGAATAATATAAACGTAACTCAGAAAAGGGTCGGGTGCGGAGGGTAAATAATTATATCCTGATTATCTGTTGATAAAATGTATTGCTATTCAAATGACAATCTTTCTGAATTGTTCATTCGATTCAATTAAAATTGTTAAAAAAAAACAACTTTTCCGCGATAGAAATTACATTACAAATAAAAAAAAAACATACCCCTCCCCCTTTAACTAAGTGGTACAATAAATTACTTACAATGTGTCTTGTATTTGTCATACACCGTTATCGGATGGTAACAATACATTTGTGTCTTACTTCATGCAGTTACAGTAATATTTTTTTATTGTGTATGGATAATATTTTTTAAAAGGTTTACATCTAGATTAATTAGTGAGTTTTATTTCACATTCTAACTGAGCTGTAGGGTGTATTAAAACCTGAACGCATTAGATAGACAATAATAGTGCATTGACTTGACATATCAACAATATAAGGATGAGGCTTAGAAACGAGGAAAGCGAGGCATTTTCCCCGTTTCGTGCCGAATCCTTATATCGTTGATATGTCAAGTCAATGCACTTTTATTGTCTTTATACTGCAATCTAAACAAAACATTTTCAATTGTTGTTTAATGTGTTAAGTTTATTATTTGATTTAAATATTGGGAAACTCCCCCTTTTATAGAAAGGCCCCATATCATGCAGGCGGAGAAATATACAACACAATGAAATATACATTTCCTGATGAAACCAAGGATTTGTATAGTTAGACTTTGATGAAACCCTTAATCGATGGTGAAAGAATTATTTGAGAATGAACTAAAATATCAACAATAAGCATAAAACATAATATTTAAGTGAAATGATTTTTTTTCTAAAAATTGTAAAAGAAATAAGTTTGAGTCGTTGAATACATTTGAAACAAGAACAGGTTGAATAGGTCGCATGAATAATTAATTACAATTTCGGCAATTTCTATTTAAATATTCATGAGAAAAAGTGATATCGGGTCAGTGACTGTATATGACAAAGAAATATACAGTCAACGCATTTTGACTGCTCAAATAGAACGAGTGCAGTATAAAAAGGAATATCCCACTGTTGTTGTGTCGGTTAAATAGGATACTAAATTTTGCAAATCTTTATAAAAAATAATATTTTTTTGACGGTATATAAGTCAGATAATGCATATATTTTAAGTTTTTTCTTGTCGTAGAACACACCTCGGGTTGTCAGGATTGCTCAAAGAAAGACCTCCCTACGGTCAGTCTTTCATTTGATCAATCCTGACACCCCTCGGTGTGTGTTCTACGACAAGAAAAACCTTAAAATATGCATTATCTACAACAGATAAGGGTTATTGACATAAATATTAGATCAGTTTATGTCAGATTCTTCATATATTGCAGTGTGTATACCTTTAGTACGCATTTAGTAAAAATTCTGTAAAGTTTTAGCCATATACATATCTGAAATAAAATGTTTAGGTAGTGATGCTTTTGACTGTTTAATATCTATTTCCAACTTATTTATCAAACTTAGAATGTTTTAGGGTTAAAATCATAGACTTGCAAGATGGACTGTTATTTGCAATGGAAAAAGATGTTGAGGTTTGTTTCCAAGGAAATTGTCGTCTGCAACCATTGTATGGGTGTGTTTCTGTGTTTGGAAGCCATCTTAAAGCATCAAAACATTATAACTTTTACTCGCCAGATTCAAATAGCTTTTTAACAATTAAGAATGAAGCAATAGAGCAGGACCAAGAACTGGCCAAAAAGATTTTAGCGGAAATGAAAATTGGTTTGAAACAGAGAGAAACCATTTCTGAAACTATGTCAGCCATTATCAAAATAGACAAGTTGAACTCAAGGTCAATGGAGATCATTCCTCAGTATCCACCATTTCAAGAAATTTTCAACAGAAAAGAAGATGTGAATACTTTACCTAGATGGAAACAATCTTTGTTAAGAGTAGGCTTAACTGTGCTTGATGATAGACCAAAACTGACATTCCCTAGTCAATACTTGATGTTAAAGGATAAAGCATGCAGACTTATAAGAAATAAAAGTGGTAATGTATATGTATTAATTTTTTTACCATTTTAGAATCCAATGCATTTTAGAAATATTGTGATTGGCTAACAAAATCTTTTAAAACAACAGATATATATCAAATAGAGTAACATTATTGGTCAATATTTTGAGATTCAGGGAGAAATCAGATTAGTGAGTAGTGATCTGTGATAGGGGGTCTCATTGGGGGGTTCCGATCCTGGATCCCGCTTACTGTTTTTTTTTGTCATTTCACAGGTCCCACAAAACCTAATTTCCTGCTTCATGACACAATTATTAGACTTTCAAGTGTCAGGCTTACAAAACAATCGGCAATCCCGCGTCACGCTTAGACCCCAATGAGACCCACTTGATAATGAAGTAAATGAACATAGGCCATCAGTAGGCATAGTACTGTATCAAAGTACAATTTAAATGAAAGATTTGTATGAAAGGTTACTAGATATCAGAGAATGAAAAAAATGGCACATATGTTTTTTTTTATATGAAAAGAAAAAAAAGGAGAAGATTTTATTATGTTAATTTATGAAGAAAATCAGAAATTTACGTTTGGTACAGAAAATGATGAAATACAGATCCTGTGGCCACTCATTGATTACAAAGATTAGACAAAACTTCACTACATTCTGTTTTGATAATAATTAGGTCAACCTATGGAGTTTTACCCCAAAATTTTGAAGGTGTGTATCATTATGACAAAAGCAGAGGATCTTGAAAAAGTCTTCATACCAATTTATAAGTGAAACAGAATACCTAACCCTTGTAGCAAGGATTATACTTAAGCATTTATTTTGTGTATCAAATTGAAGTGTATCACCTACTTATTCATTGACGTGATTGTTATTTTATTTTGACTCTATATTCTTGGAATCAGTTGTATAATACATTTAACCATTGTAGGAGCATCACCAGTCATTACAATAATTGGAGGAAAGAATTCTGGGAAATCAACACTCAATAGATATTTAATAAACTCACTACTTGATAAGTAAGTGATAAAGATAAGTATCGAAATAAATAATTCATCAATGCAATTCAATTGACATTGATCAGGATAATTTTAATTTTGAAGTGGTAAAATAATTAATATGCTTTGATAAATGGGTGAATGACATACATGTATCCTTTAACTGAAATATCCTTCAAATGGTATGATTCAGTAATTGTGGTAGAATTTATATAACAATCATATATCCTTATTCTTGCTGACATCAATCTTAGATTTTACAGATACTGTAAATTTATAAGTATAAAAAGTTGTTAGTGAAATTTTTGATTGATGTTGACAAGAATAAGTATTATATATGTAACACTCCCAAACGTGTCCTGTCCCCCAAACGTGTCCGATTCCCCCAAACGTGTCTATTCTCCCTAAACGTGTCCGTAATATCCAATTTTCCCCAAACGTGTCCGATAATTGTTATTCGCCAAAACATGTCCATTATTTAACGCCAGGACGTCTCACGTCTTTTAGCGCTAATTAATACATAAATAAAATCAATAACGTTAACGGCAATTCTATAATGGGGGACACAGTTGATGAAATGATCATTTATTAGTATTAGCTGGTTCAATGCCGGTTGTTATTGCAAATTTAATCTGTAACATATAAAGCGACTTTTGACTGAAATTGCTTATATTCCAGTTGCAAGTATCATGCTCGTTTAGAGCGCACACACATGTACAAACAATTCTTGTTCAGTTGTATTAAGCGTTTACCATAGGATAATACCAAATTAAATTCAAATATAATATATTCAGGTTAAACTATGCCTATACATATTGTTTAAAGATGTCAGTCTTATTTACAAAGCTTGTATTAATAATTACACAAACAAAGCAAGCAAGCCAAACAAAGTTTTACTTTGCAAGCATAAGGAAATCAGCTGTAATCCGCGAATACTGCACGGTATGATTTTAAAAGAATTGACATCCTTTTTTTCAACAGTTCTGATATTTTAAAAGATATTCAAATCATAAACTGGTTATCAGGTATTTTAATAAATTTTAGATTTCCAGCATCACTACTAAAGTGAAGACATACAAACAAGAGTCATAAGTCCAGTGCAAAATATTTCATGCATTATTTGAACGATATCATATTAACAATAAATACTATACATAAGTTTTATGATCATACCGGGGATTTAGGATTGGGCCTAAATTTGTTTACGATTATTCGGGATAAACCTTAGTTAAACTTTAAAATCTACAGAGACCGATTTTTTTAAAAACTTCACTAAGAAACTATTTGATTCTCTCAAAAAATGGAAAAAAATCTCTAAAAATTATAAACTGATAGTAAGGTTTTTTATTATGAACTTTTAGTTTCGAGCATCACTTAAATACACGCAAACAAGAGACATTACGTCCAGTGGCAAATATTTCATGCATGGACAGGACGACAACATACTTTGGATAAGTTATATAATGAGATGCAGAAGAATATTTGCCGGAACTCTTTGATTGTACCTTAATTATTCCGGGAATTTGGGATTAGGCCTGAATGAATTGTGTACAGTTATAAGAATTTACACTTTACGGTTTTTAGGTATCTACACTAATCGTAACTCGGAATTAAATTCTATTTTTTTGGGGGCGGAAAAGGACAGTTTTATTTTTACGGAAATCAGTGTAACAATCTTTTAGTTCCCTTTATATTATAGGACAAATTTGGGGGATTGGGCACGTTTGACGGATTTGGCACGTTTGGGTGTTTATTAAAAAATGGACACGTTTAGGCGTTTAAGTAATACAAATGACACGCTTTGACGACCTTTTTCAACTAGACATGTTTTGCAGTTCAGTGACGTCGATGTGGACACGTTTCTGAGTGTTACATATATACCACACTATTTACGAGTTGACATATTTAAACAACAAATCCGCAGGATGAGTTCGTTTAATCCAATAAAAAAACGGTGGGAGTGTTGTTCTAGCCCACTGCTTAGCTGGCGCACACGAGAAAACCGATCCAGTTGGGAATACAGTCGGATGGTGGAAGTAATATAACAGTCGTAAGGGGTGTGTCTTAAATTTTTGTTGAAATTATAAAGTCAGTGACGGAAAGTAGAAATCCTATTTGAAAAACAAACGAAATTCTTGTCCTTGTGCATTTACTAAACTGTCAATCACATGGAGACGTAACAAAGTGGTGGAGTTTAAATCATGGTTTAACATAAAAATTATGGGATTAAACCACAGTCCAAGCTCCGCCTATCTACATGAAGTTGCAAGGACAAAGTACATCATGATTCTTTTTAATGGAATAACATATCAATCGTTATATAAAACCACGGTTTAAAAAAAAAAATGCAATATAAAGCAGATTATCATGTAAAAACTTCAAAGGAAAAATGCCGTATTATGTTACAAAATACAGTTATTCCTTAGATTTCAGGCATATAACATTTAGCTTAGTGCATTTAAATCTATAATCTTCAACAGATCAGTCTAAGCTAACAAATCCACAAATTTTGTAATAGAATACATAGCACGTAAAAAAAACATGCATTTTGGAAAGAATAAAATGTTCAATCAATTTGGTGAAACAGGGGTTTACAATGTGATCTGAATAATCATGTGATAATAGCTTATTTGAAAGGATATTTTAGATCAATAATATTCTAAAAGTAGGGAAAATAGCCTATGACATTTACTGCTTGATGAGGAATTCCATTGTAAAAACTACATATATTAGCTAATTGCCAATTGGAAACATTTCTATAAATAAAGAAGGGATATCAAAAATTTGTCACAATTCTAAACATTTTGTATTCATATTATAATTTACATATAAGATTATGAATATTTAGAAATGTGAGGTATACGTCAATGAGCCAGTAACCCAACAACACACAAAATAACAAGTGACTTCTAGAGGTTGAAAATCAGCATCTACAGTTTGTAACAAAATAATAGTGTGTATACCAGTATGCCATGAGTCAGGATGATAATGTTTCAAATCTATACAATTAAATTAATGGAAAAAAAAACTTACCAAAATCTACCATCATAACCCTTATATTTAGGGATACAATATTTCTGTAGCTGTACTTTTATTTCATTTTAGAGTTGATAAAGTTTATTTTCTTGAATGTGATGTTGGACAGACAGAGTTTACACCACCTGGCTGTGTTTCCCTACATTGTGTTTCTGAGCCAGTACTAGGTAAGAAAATAACATGACAAACAACCGACCCTACCCGTTCCACACACACTCTTGTGTTTCCCTTCATTGTGTTTCTGAGCCAGTACTAGGTAAGAAAATGACATGACAAACAACCACCCTCCCCGTTCCACACACACTCTTGTGTTTCCCTACATTGTGTTTCTGAGCCAGTACTAGGTAAGAAAATGACATGACAAACAACCACCCCTCCCTGTTCCACATACACTCTTGTGTTTCCCTACATTGTGTTTCTGAGCCAGTACTAGGTAAGAAAATAACATGACAAACAACCACCCTCCCCGTTCCACACACACTCTTGTGTTTCCCTACATTGTGTTTCTGAGCCAGTACTAGGTAAGAAAATGACATGACAAACAACCACCCCTCCCTGTTCCACATACACTCTTGTGTTTCCCTACATTGTGTTTCTGAGCCAGTACTAGGTAAGAAAATAACATGACAAACAACCACCCCTCCCCTTTCCACACACACTCTTGTGTTTCTCTACATTGTGTTTCTGAGCCAGTACTAGGAAGAAAATGACATGACAAACAACCGACCCTACCGGTTCCTCACACACTCTTGTGTTTCTCTACATTGTGTTTCTGAGCCAGTACTAGGTAAGAAAATGACATGACAAACAACCGACACTACCGGTTCCACACACACTCTTGTGTTTCCCTACATTGTGTTTCTGAGCCAGTACTAGGTAAGAAAATGACATGACAAACAACCGACACTACCGGTTCCACACACACTCTTGTGTTTACCTACATTGTGTTTCTGAGCCAGTACTAGGTAAGAAAATAACATGACAAACAACCACCCCTCCCCTTTCCACACACACTCTTGTGTTTCTCTACATTGTGTTTCTGAGCCAGTACTAGGAAGAAAATGACATGACAAACAACCGACCCTACCGGTTCCTCACACACTCTTGTGTTTCTCTACATTGTGTTTCTGAGCCAGTACTAGGTAAGAAAATGACATGACAAACAACCGACACTACCGGTTCCACACACACTCTTGTGTTTCCCTACATTGTGTTTCTGAGCCAGTACTAGGTAAGAAAATGACATGACAAACAACCACCCCTCCCTGTTCCACACACACTCTTCTGTTTCCCTACATTGTGTTTCTGAGCCAGTACTAGGTAAGAAAATAACATGACAAACAACCAACACTACCGGTTCCACACACACTCTTGTGTTTCTCTACATTGTGTTTCTGAGCCAGTACTAGGTAAGAAAATAACATGAAAAACAACCGACCCTACCGGTTCCACACACACTCTTGTGTTTCTCTACATTGTGTTTCTGAGCCAGTACTAGGTAAGAAAATGACATGACAAACAACCGAACCTACCGGTTCCACACACACTCTTGTGTTTCTCTACATTGTGTTTCTGAGCCAGTACTAGGTAAGAAAATGACATGACAAACAACCGACCCTACCGGTTCCACACACACTCTTGTGTTTCTCTACATTGTGTTTCTGAGCCAGTACTAGGTAAGAAAATGACATGACAAACAACCACCCCTCCCCTTTCCACACACACTCTTGTGTTTCTCTACATTGTGTTTCTGAGCCAGTACTAGGTAAGAAAATGACATGACAAACAACCGACCCTACCGGTTCCTCACACACTCTTGTTTTTCCCTACATTGTGTTTCTGAGCCAGTACTAGGTAAGAAAATGACATGACAAACAACCGACACTACCGGTTCCACATACACTCTTGTGTTTTCCTTCATTGTGTGTCTGAGCCAGTACTAGGTAAGAAAATGACATGACAAACAACCGACCCTACCGGTTCCTCACACACTCTTGTGTTTCCCTACATTGTGTTTCTGAGCCAGTCCTAGGTAAGAAAATGACATGACAAACAACCGACCCTACCCGTTCCACACACACTCTTGTGTTTCCCTACATTGTGTTTCTGAGCCAGTACTAGGTAAGAAAATGACATGACAAACAACCGACACTACCGGTTCCACACACACTCTTGTGTTTCCCTACATTGTGTTTCTGAGCCAGTACTAGGTAAGAAAATGACATGACAAACAACCACCCCTCCCTGTTCCACACACACTCTTGTGTTTCCCTTCATTGTGTTTCTGAGCCAGTACTAGGTAAGAAAATGACATGACAAACAACCGACACTACCGGTTCCACACACACTCTTGTGTTTCTCTACATTGTGTTTCTGAGCCAGTACTAGGTAAGAAAATAACATGAAAAACAACCGACCCTACCGGTTCCACACACACTCTTGTGTTTCTCTACATTGTGTTTCTGAGCCAGTACTAGGTAAGAAAATAACATGACAAACAACCACCCCTCCCCTTTCCACACACACTCTTGTGTTTCTCTACATTGTGTTTCTGAGCCAGTACTAGGAAGAAAATGACATGACAAACAACCGACCCTACCGGTTCCTCACACACTCTTGTGTTTCTCTACATTGTGTTTCTGAGCCAGTACTAGGTAAGAAAATGACATGACAAACAACGGACACTACCGGTTCCACACACACTCTTGTGTTTCCCTACATTGTGTTTCTGAGCCAGTACTAGGTAAGAAAATGACATGACAAACAACCACCCCTCCCTGTTCCACACACACTCTTGTGTTTCCCTACATTGTGTTTCTGAGCCAGTACTAGGTAAAAAAATAACATGACAAACAACCAACACTACCGGTTCCACACACACTCTTGTGTTTCTCTACATTGTGTTTCTGAGCCAGTACTAGGTAAGAAAATAACATGAAAAACAACCGACCCTACCGGTTCCACACACACTCTTGTGTTTCTCTACATTGTGTTTCTGAGCCAGTACTAGGTAAGAAAATGACATGACAAACAACCGAACCTACCGGTTCCACACACACTCTTGTGTTTCTCTACATTGTGTTTCTGAGCCAGTACTAGGTAAGAAAATGACATGACAAACAACCGACCCTACCGGTTCCACACACACTCTTGTGTTTCTCTACATTGTGTTTCTGAGCCAGTACTAGGTAAGAAAATGACATGACAAACAACCGACCCTACCGGTTCCACACACACTCTTGTGTTTCCCTACATTGTGTTTCTGAGCCAGTACTAGGTAAGAAAATGACATGACAAACAACCGACCCTACCGGTTCCTCACACACTCTTGTTTTTCCCTACATTGTGTTTCTGAGCCAGTACTAGGTAAGAAAATGACATGACAAACAACCGACCCTACCGGTTCCACACACACTCTTGTGTTTTCCTTCATTGTGTTTCTGAGCCAGTACTAGGTAAGAAAATGACATGACAAACAACCGACCCTACCGGTTCCTCACACACTCTTGTGTTTCCCTATCTACATTGTGTTTCTGAGCCAGTCCTAGGTAAGAAAATGACATGACAAACAACCGACCCTACCTGTTCCACACACACTCTTGTGTTTCCCTACATTGTGTTTCTGAGCCAGTACTAGGTAAGAAAATGACATGACAAACAACCGACCCTACCGGTTCCACACACACTCTTGTGTTTCCCTACATTGTGTTTCTGAGCCAGTACTAGGTAAGAAAATGACATGACAAACAACCGACCCTACCCGTTCCACACACACTCTTGTGTTTCCCTTCATTGTGTTTCTGAGCCAGTACTAGGTAAGAAAATAACATGACAAACAACCGACACTACCGGTTCCACACACACTCTTGTGTTTCTCTACATTGTGTTTCTGAGCCAGTACTAGGTAAGAAAATAACATGAAAAACAACCACCCCTCCCCTTTCCACACACACTCTTGTGTTTCTCTACATTGTGTTTCTGAGCCAGTACTAGGAAAGAAAATGACATGACAAACAACCTACCCTACCGGTTCCACACACACTCTTGTGTTTCCCTACATTGTGTTTCTGAGCCAGTACTAGGTAAGAAAATGACATGACAAACAACCACCCCTCCCCTTTCCACACACACTCTTGTGTTTCTCTACATTGTGTTTCTGAGCCAGTACTAGGTAAGAAAATGACATGACAAACAACCGACCCTACCGGTTCCACACACACTCTTGTGTTTTCCTTCATTGTGTTTCTGAGCCAGTACTAGGTAAGAAAATGACATGACAAACAACCGACCCTACTGGTTCCTCACACACTCTTGTGTTTCCCTACATTGTGTTTCTGAGCCAGTCCTAGGTAAGAAAATGACATGACAAACAACCGACCCTACCCGTTCCACACACACTCTTGTGTTTCCCTACATTGTGTTTCTGAGCCAGTACTAGGTAAGAAAATGACATGACAAACAACCACCCCTCCCCTTTCCACACACACTCTTGTGTTTCTCTACATTGTGTTTCTGAGCCAGTACTAGGTAAGAAAATGACATGACAAACAACCGACACTACCGGTTCCACACACACTCTTGTGTTTCCCTACATTGTGTTTCTGAGCCAGTACTAGGTAAGAAAATTACATGACAAACAACCGACACTACCAGTTCCACACACACTCTTGTGTTTCTTTACATTGTGTTTCTGAGCCAGTACTAGGTAAGAAAATAACATGAAAAACAACCGACCCTACCGGTTCCACACACACTCTTGTGTTTCTCTACATTGTGTTTCTGAGCCAGTACTAGGTAAGAAAATGACATGACAAACAACCGACCCTACCGGTTCCACACACACTCTTGTGTTTCTCTACATTGTGTTTCTGAGCCAGTACTAGGTAAGAAAATGACATGACAAACAACCGACCCTACCGTTTCCACACACACTCTTGTGTTTCTTTACATTGTGTTTCTGAGCCAGTACTAGGTAAGAAAATGACATGACAAACAACCGACCCTACTGGTTCCACACACACTCTTGTGTTTCCCTACATTGTGTTTCTGAGCCAGTACTAGGTAAGAAAATGACATGACAAACAACCACCCCTCCCCTTTCCACACACACTCTTGTGTTTCTCTACATTGTGTTTTTGAGCCAGTACTAGGTAAGAAAATGACATGACAAACAACCGACCCTACCGGTTCCTCACACACTCTTGTGTTTCCCTACATTGTGTTATGAGCCAGTACTAGGTAAGAAAATGACATGACAAACAACCGACCCTACCGGTTCCACACACACTCTTGTGTTTTCCTTCATTGTGTTTCTGAGCCAGTACTAGGTAAGAAAATGACATGACAAACAACCGACCCTACCAGTTTCTCACACACTCTTGTGTTTCCCTACATTGTGTTTCTGAGCCAGTCCTAGGTAAGAAAGTGACATGACAAACAACCGACCCTACCCGTTCCACACACACTCTTGTGTTTCCCTACATTGTGTTTCTGAGCCAGTACTAGGTAAGAAAATGACATGACAAACAACCACCCCTCCCCTTTCCACACACACTCTTGTGTTTCTCTACATTGTGTTTCTGAGCCAGTCCTAGGTAAGAAAATGACATGACAAACAACCGACCCTACCGGTTCCACACACACTCTTGTGTTTCCCTACATTGTGTTTCTGAGCCAGTACTAGGTAAGAAAATGACATGACAAACAACCGACACTACCGGTTCCACACACACTCTTGTGTTTCCCTACATTGTGTTTCTGAGCCAGTACTAAGTAAGAAAATAACATGACAAACAACCGACACTACCGGTTCCACACACACTCTTGTGTTTCTCTACATTGTGTTTCTGAGCCAGTACTAGGTAAGAAAATAACATGAAAAACAACCAACCCTACCGGTTCCACACACACTCTTGTGTTTCTCTACATTGTGTTTCTGAGCCAGTACTAGGTAAGAAAATGACATGACAAACAACCGACCCTACCGGTTCCACACACACTCTTGTGTTTCTCTACATTGTGTTTCTGAGCCAGTACTAGGTAAGAAAATGACATGACAAACAACCGACCCTACCGGTTCCACACACACTCTTGTGTTTCTCTACATTGTGTTTCTGAGCCAGTACTAGGTAAGAAAATGACAAGACAAACAACCGACCCTACCGGTTCCACACACACTCTTGTGTTTCCCTACATTGTGTTTCTGAGCCAGTACTAGGTAAGAAAATGACATGACAAACAACCACCCCTCCACTTTCCACACACACTCTTGTGTTTCTCTACATTGTGTTTCTGAGCCAGTACTAGGTAAGAAAATGACACGACAAACAACCGACCCTACCGGTTCCTCACACACTCTTGTGTTTCCCTACATTGTGTTTCTGAGCCAGTACTAGGTAAGAAAATGACATGACAAACAACCGACCCTACCGGTTCCACACACACTCTTGTGTTTTCCTTCATTGTGTTTCTGAGCCAGTACTAGGTAAGAAAATGACATGACAAACAACCGACCCTACCAGTTTCTCACACACTCTTGTGTTTCCCTACATTGTGTTTCTGAGCCAGTCCTAGGTAAGAAAATGACATGACAAACAACCGACCCTACCGGTTCCACACACACTCTTGTGTTTCCCTACATTGTGTTTCTGAGCCAGTACTAGGTAAGAAAATGACATGACAAACAACCACCCCTCCCCTTTCCACACACACTCTTGTGTTTCTCTACATTGTGTTTCTGAGCCAGTACTACGTAAGAAAATGACATGACAAACAACCGACCCTACCGGTTCCTCACACACTCTTGTTTTTCTCTACATTGTGTTTCTGAGCCAGTACTAGGTAAGAAAATGACATGACAAACAACCGACACTACCGGTTCCACACACACTCTTGTGTTTCCCTACATTGTGTTTCTGAGCCAGTACTAGGTAAGAAAATGACATGACAAACAACCACCCCTCCGCTTTCCACACACTCTCTTGTGTTTCTCTACATTGTGTTTCTGAGCCAGTACTAGGTAAGAAAATAACATGACAAACAACCGACCCTACCGGTTCCACACACACTCTTGTGTTTCCCTACATTGTATTTCTGAGCCAGTACTAGGTAAGAAAATGACATGACAAACAACCGACCCTACCGGTTCCTCACACACTCTTGTGTTTCCCTACATTGTGTTTCTGAGCCAGTCCTAGGTAAGAAAATGACATGACAAACAACCGACCCTACCCGTTCCACACACACTCTTGTGTTTCCCTACATTGTGTTTCTGAGCCAGTACTAGGTAAGAAAATGACATGACAAACAACCGACACTACCGGTTCCACACACACTCTTGTGTTTCCCTACATTGTGTTTCTGAGCCAGTACTAGGTAAGAAAATGACATGACAAACAACCACCCCTCCCTGTTCCACACACACTCTTGTGTTTCCCTTCATTGTGTTTCTGAGCCAGTACTAGGTAAGAAAATGACATGACAAACAACCGACACTACCGGTTCCACACACACTCTTGTGTTTCTCTACATTGTGTTTCTGAGCCAGTAGTAGGTAAGAAAATAACATGAAAAACAACCGACCCTACCGGTTCCACACACACTCTTGTGTTTCTCTACATTGTGTTTCTGAGCCAGTACTAGGTAAGAAAATAACATGACAAACAACCACCCCTCCCCTTTCCACACACACTCTTGTGTTTCTCTACATTGTGTTTCTGAGCCAGTACTAGGAAGAAAATGACATGACAAACAACCGACCCTACCGGTTCCTCACACACTCTTGTGTTTCTCTACATTGTGTTTCTGAGCCAGTACTAGGTAAGAAAATGACATGACAAACAACCGACACTACCGGTTCCACACACACTCTTGTGTTTCCCTACATTGTGTTTCTGAGCCAGTACTAGGTAAGAAAATGACATGACAAACAACCACCCCTCCCTGTTCCACACACACTCTTGTGTTTCCCTACATTGTGTTTCTGAGCCAGGACTAGGTAAAAAAATAACATGACAAACAACCAACACTACCGGTTCCACACACACTCTTGTGTTTCTCTACATTGTGTTTCTGAGCCAGTACTAGGTAAGAAAATAACATGAAAAACAACCGACCCTACCGGTTCCACACACACTCTTGTGTTTCTCTACATTGTGTTTCTGAGCCAGTACTAGGTAAGAAAATGACATGACAAACAACCGAACCTACCGGTTCCACACACTCTTGTGTTTCTCTACATTGTGTTTCTGAGCCAGTACTAGGTAAGAAAATGACATGACAAACAACCGACCCTACCGGTTCCACACACACTCTTGTGTTTTCCTTCATTGTGTTTCTGAGCCAGTACTAGGTAAGAAAATGACATGACAAACAACCGACCCTACTGGTTCCGCACACACTCTTGTGTTTCCCTACATTGTGTTTCTGAGCCAGTCCTAGGTAAGAAAATGACATGACAAACAACCGACCCTACCCGTTCCACACACACTCTTGTGTTTCCCTACATTGTGTTTCTGAGCCAGTACTAGGTAAGAAAATGACATGACAAACAACCGACACTACCAGTTCCACACACACTCTTGTGTTTCCCTACATTGTGTTTCTGAGCCAGTACTAGGTAAGAAAATGACATGACAAACAACCACCCCTCCCTGTTCCACACACACTCTTGTGTTTCCCTACATTGTGTTTCTGAGCCAGTACTAGGTAAGAAAATAACATGACAAACAACCGACACTACCGGTTCCACACACACTCTTGTGTTTCTTTACATTGTGTTTCTGAGCCAGTACTAGGTAAGAAAATAACATGAAAAACAACCGACCCTACTGGTTCCACACACACTCTTGTGTTTCTCTACATTGTGTTTCTGAGCCAGTACTAGGTAAGAAAATGACATGACAAACAACCGACCCTACCGGTTCCACACACACTCTTGTGTTTCTCTACATTGTGTTTCTGAGCCAGTACTAGGTAAGAAAATGACATGACAAACAACCGACCCTACCGGTTCCACACACACTCTTGTGTTTCTTTACATTGTGTTTCTGAGCCAGTACTAGGTAAGAAAATGACATGACAAACAACCGACCCTACCGGTTCCACACACACTCTTGTGTTTCCCTACATTGTGTTTCTGAGCCAGTACTAGGTAAGAAAATGACATGACAAACAACCACCCCTCCCCTTTCCACACACACTCTTGTGTTTCTCTACATTGTGTTTTTGAGCCAGTACTAGGTAAGAAAATGACATGACAAACAACCGACCCTACCGGTTCCTCACACACTCTTGTGTTTCCCTACATTGTGTTATGAGCCAGTACTAGGTAAGAAAATGACATGACAAACAACCGACCCTACCGGTTCCACACACACTCTTGTGTTTTCCTTCATTGTGTTTCTGAGCCAGTACTAGGTAAGAAAATGACATGACAAACAACCGACCCTACCAGTTTCTCACACACTCTTGTGTTTCCCTACATTGTGTTTCTGAGCCAGTCCTAGGTAAGAAAGTGACATGACAAACAACCGACCCTACCCGTTCCACACACACTCTTGTGTTTCCCTACATTGTGTTTCTGAGCCAGTCCTAGGTAAGAAAATGACATGACAAACAACCGACCCTACCGGTTCCACACACACTCTTGTGTTTCCCTACATTGTGTTTCTGAGCCAGTACTAGGTAAGAAAATGACATGACAAACAACCACCCCTCCCCTTTCCACACACACTCTTGTGTTTCTCTACATTGTGTTTCTGAGCCAGTACTAGGTAAGAAAATGACATGACAAACAACCGACACTACCGGTTCCACACACACTCTTGTGTTTCCCTACATTGTGTTTCTGAGCCAGTACTAGGTAAGAAAATTACATGACAAACAACCACCCCTCCCCTTTCCACACACACTCTTGTGTTTCTCTACATTGTGTTTCTGAGCCAGTACTAGGTAAGAAAATAACATGACAAACAACCGACCCTACCGGTTCCACACACACTCTTGTGTTTCCCTACATTGTGTTTCTGAGCCAGTACTAGGTAAGAAAATGACATGACAAACAACCGACCCTACCGGTTCCTCACACACTCTTGTGTTTCCCTACATTGTGTTTCTAAGCCAGTACTAGGTAAGAAAATGACATGACAAACAACCGACCCTACAAGTTCCTCACACACTCTTGTGTTTCCCGACATTGTGTTTCTGAGCCAGTCCTAGGTAAGAAAATGACATGACAAACAACCACCCCTCCCCTTTCCACACACACTCTTGTGTTTCCCTACATTGTGTTTCTGAGCCAGTACTAGGTAAGAAAATAACATGACAAACAACCGACCCTACCGGTTCCTCACACACTCTTGTGTTTCTCTACATTGTGTTTCTGAGCCAGTACTAGGTAAGAAAATGACATGACAAACAACCGACCCTACCGGTTCCTCACACACTCTTGTGTTTCCCTTCATTGTGTTTCTGAGCCAGTACTAGGTAAGAAAATGACATGACAAACAACCACCCCTCCCCTTTCCACACACACTCTTGTGTTTCTCTACATTGTGTTTCTGAGCCAGTACTAGGTAAGAAAATGACATGACAAACAACCGACACTACCGGTTCCACACACACTCTTGTGTTTCCCTACATTGTGTTTCTGAGCCAGTACTAGGTATGAAAATAACATGACAAACAACCGACCCTACCCGTTCCACACACACTCTTGTGTTTCCCTACATTGTGTTTCTTAGACAGTACCAGGTAAGAATCTGATGTACAGTAGTTGTCGTTTGTTTATGTAATATATACGTGTTTCTCGTTTCTCGTTTTGTTTATATAGATTAGACCGTTGGTTTTCCCGTTTGAATGGTTTTACACTAGTAATTTTGGGGCCCTTTATAGCTTGTTGTTCGGTGTGAGCCAAGGCTCCGTGTTGAAGGCCGTACTTTAACCTATAATGGTTTAATTTTTAAATTGTTACACACTCTTGTGTTTCTCTACATTGTGTTTCTGAGCCAGTACTAGGTAAGAAAATGACATGACAAACAACCGACCCTACCGGTTCCTCACACACTCTTGTGTTTCTCTACATTGTGTTTCTGAGCCAGTACTAGGTAAGAAAATGACATGACAAACAACCGACACTACCGGTTCCACACACACTCTTGTGTTTCCCTACATTGTGTTTCTGAGCCAGTACTAGGTAAGAAAATGACATGACAAACAACCGACCCTGCCGGTTCCACACACACTCTTGTGTTTCCCTACATTGTGTTTCTGAGCCAGTACTAGGTAAGAAAATGACATGACAAACAACCACTCCTCCCCTTTCCACACAAACTCTTGTGTTTCTCTACATTGTGTTTCTGAGCCAGTACTAGGTAAGAAAATGACATGACAAACAACCGACCCTACCGGTTCCACACACACTCTTGTGTTTTCCTTCATTGTGTTTCTGAGCCAGTACTAGGTAAGAAAATGACATGACAAACAACCGAGCCTACCGGTTCCTCACACACTCTTGTGTTTCCCTACATTGTGTTTCTGAGCCAGTCCTAGGTAAGAAAATGACATGACAAACAACCGACCCTACCGGTTCCACACACACTCTTGTGTTTCCCTACATTGTGTTTCTGAGCCAGTACTAGGTAAGAAAATGACATGACAAACAACCGACACTACCGGTTCCACACACACTCTTGTGTTTCCCTACATTGTGTTTCTGAGCCAGTACTAGGTAAGAAAATGACATGACAAACAACCACCCCTCCCTGTTCCACACACACTCTTGTGTTTCCCTACATTGTGTTTCTGAGCCAGTACTAGGTAAGAAAATAACATGACAAACAACCGACCCTACCTGTTCCACACACACTCTTGTGTTTCCCTACATTGTGTTTCTGAGCCAGTACTAGGTAAGAAAATGACATGACAAACAACCACCCCTCCCCTTTCCACACACACTCTTGTGTTTCTCTACATTGTGTTTCTGAGCCAGTACTAGGTAAGAAAATGACATGACAAACAACCGACCCTACCGGTTCCTCACACACTCTTGTTTTTCCTACATTGTGTTTCTGAGCCAGTACTAGGTAAGAAAATGACATGACAAACAACCGACCCTACCGGTTCCACACACACTCTTGTGTTTTCCTTTATTGTGTTTCTGAGCCAGTACTAGGTAAGAAAATGACATGACAAACAACCGACCCTACCGGTTCCTCACACACTCTTGTGTTTCCCTACATTGTGTTTCTGAGCCAGTCCTAGGTAAGAAAATGACATGACAAACAACCGACCCTACCCGTTCCACACACACTCTTGTGTTTCCCTACATTGTGTTTCTGAGCCAGTACTAGGTAAGAAAATGACATGACAAACAACCGACACTACCGGTTCCACACACACTCTTGTGTTTCCCTACATTGTGTTTCTGAGCCAGTACTAGGTAAGAAAATGACATGACAAACAACCACCCCTCCCTGTTCCACACACACTCTTGTGTTTCCCTACATTGTGTTTCTGAGCCAGTACTAGGTAAGAAAATAACATGACAAACAACCGACACTACCGGTTCCACACACACTCTTGGGTTTCTCTACATTGTGTTTCTGAGCCAGTACTAGGTAAGAAAATAACATGACAAACAACCGACCCTACCGGTTCCACACACACTCTTGTGTTTTCCTTCATTGTGTTTCTGAGCCAGTACTAGGTAAGAAAATGACATGACAAACAACCGACCCTACTGGTTCCTCACACACTCTTGTGTTTCCCTACATTGTGTTTCTGAGCCAGTCTTAGGTAAGAAAATGACATGACAAACAACCGACCCTACCCGTTCCACACACACTCTTGTGTTTTCCTACATTGTGTTTCTGAGCCAGTACTAGGTAAGAAAATGACATGACAAACAACCGACACTACCGGTTTCACACACACTCTTGTGTTTCCCTACATTGTGTTTTTGAGCCAGTACTAGGTAAGAAAATGACATGACAAACAACCACCCCTCCCTGTTCCACACACACTCTTGTGTTTCCCTACATTGTGTTTCTGAGCCAGTACTAGGTAAGAAAATAACATGACAAACAACCGACCCTACCGGTTCCACACACACTCTTGTGTTTCTTTACATTGTGTTTCTGAGCCAGTACTAGGTAAGAAAATAACATGAAAAACAACCGACCCTACCGGTTCCACACACACTCTTGTGTTTCTCTACATTGTGTTTCTGAGCCAGTACTAGGTAAGAAAATGACATGACAAACAACCGACCCTACCTGTTCCACACACACTCTTGTGTTTCTCTACATTGTGTTTCTGAGCCAGTACTAGGTAAGAAAATGACATGACAAACAACTGACCCTACCGGTTCCACACACACTCTTGTGTTTCTTTACATTGTATTTCTGAGCCAGTACTAGGTAAGAAAATGACATGACAAACAACCGACCCTACCGGTTCCACACACACTCTTGTGTTTCCCTACATTGTGTTTCTGAGCCAGTACTAGGTAAGAAAATGACATGACAAACAACCACCCCTCCCCTTTCCACACACACTCTTGTGTTTCTCTACATTGTGTTTCTGAGCCAGTACTAGGTAAGAAAATGACATGACAAACAACCGACCCTACCGGTTCCTCACACACTCTTGTGTTTCCCTACATTGTGTTTCTGAGCCAGTACTAGGTAAGAAAATGACATGACAAACAACCGACCCTACCGGTTCCACACACACTCTTGTGTTTTCCTTCATTGTGTTTCTGAGCCAGTACTAGGTAAGAAAATGACATGACAAACAACCGACCCTACCAGTTTCTCACACACTCTTGTGTTTCCCTACATTGTGTTTCTGAGCCAGTCCTAGGTAAGAAAGTGACATGACAAACAACCGACCCTACCCGTTCCACACACACTCTTGTGTTTCCCTACATTGTGTTTCTGAGCCAGTACTAGGTAAGAAAATGACATGACAAACAACCACCCCTCCCCTTTCCACACACACTCTTGTGTTTCTCTACATTGTGTTTCTGAGCCAGTCCTAGGTAAGAAAATGACATGACAAACAACCGACCCTACCCGTTCCACACACACTCTTGTGTTTCCCTACATTGTGTTTCTGAGCCAGTACTAGGTAAGAAAATGACATGACAAACAACCGACACTACCGGTTCCACACACACTCTTGTGTTTCCCTACATTGTGTTTCTGAGCCAGTACTAGGTAAGAAAATGACATGACAAACAACCACCCCTCCCTGTTCCACACACACTCTTGTGTTTCCCTACATTGTGTTTCTGAGCCAGTACTAGGTAAGAAAATAACATGACAAACAACCGACACTACCGGTTCCACACACACTCTTGGGTTTCTCTACATTGTGTTTCTGAGCCAGTACTAGGTAAGAAAATAACATGACAAACAACCGACCCTACCGGTTCCACACACACTCTTGTGTTTTCCTTCATTGTGTTTCTGAGCCAGTACTAGGTAAGAAAATGACATGACAAACAACCGACCCTACTGGTTCCTCACACACTCTTGTGTTTCCCTACATTGTGTTTCTGAGCCAGTCTTAGGTAAGAAAATGACATGACAAACAACCGACCCTACCCGTTCCACACACACTCTTGTGTTTTCCTACATTGTGTTTCTGAGCCAGTACTAGGTAAGAAAATGACATGACAAACAACCGACACTACCGGTTCCACACACACTCTTGTGTTTCCCTACATTGTGTTTCTGAGCCAGTACTAGGTAAGAAAATGACATGACAAACAACCACCCCTCCCTGTTCCACACACACTCTTGTGTTTCCCTACATTGTGTTTCTGAGCCAGTACTAGGTAAGAAAATAACATGACAAACAACCGACACTACCGGTTCCACACACACTCTTGTGTTTCTTTACATTGTGTTTCTGAGCCAGTACTAGGTAAGAAAATAACATGAAAAACAACCGACCCTACCGGTTCCACACACACTCTTGTGTTTCTTTACATTGTGTTTCTGAGCCAGTACTAGGTAAGAAAATGACATGACAAACAACTGACCCTACCGGTTCCACACACACTCTTGTGTTTCTTTACATTGTGTTTCTGAGCCAGTACTAGGTAAGAAAATGACATGACAAACAACCGACCCTACCGGTTCCACACACACTCTTGTGTTTCTTTACATTGTGTTTCTGAGCCAGTCCTAGGTAAGAAAATGACATGACAAACAACCGACCCTACCCGTTCCACACACACTCTTGTGTTTCCCTACATTGTGTTTCTGAGCCAGTACTAGGTAAGAAAATGACATGACAAACAACCGACACTACCGGTTCCACACACACTCTTGTGTTTCCCTACATTGTGTTTCTGAGCCAGTACTAGGTAAGAAAATGACATGACAAACAACCACCCCTCCCTGTTCCACACACACTCTTGTGTTTCCCTACATTGTGTTTCTGAGCCAGTACTAGGTAAGAAAATAACATGACAAACAACCGACACTACCGGTTCCACACACACTCTTGGGTTTCTCTACATTGTGTTTCTGAGCCAGTACTAGGTAAGAAAATAACATGACAAACAACCGACCCTACCGGTTCCACACACACTCTTGTGTTTTCCTTCATTGTGTTTCTGAGCCAGTACTAGGTAAGAAAATGACATGACAAACAACCGACCCTACTGGTTCCTCACACACTCTTGTGTTTCCCTACATTGTGTTTCTGAGCCAGTCTTAGGTAAGAAAATGACATGACAAACAACCGACCCTACCCGTTCCACACACACTCTTGTGTTTTCCTACATTGTGTTTCTGAGCCAGTACTAGGTAAGAAAATGACATGACAAACAACCGACACTACCGGTTTCACACACACTCTTGTGTTTCCCTACATTGTGTTTTTGAGCCAGTACTAGGTAAGAAAATGACATGACAAACAACCACCCCTCCCTGTTCCACACACACTCTTGTGTTTCCCTACATTGTGTTTCTGAGCCAGTACTAGGTAAGAAAATAACATGACAAACAACCGACACTACCGGTTCCACACACACTCTTGTGTTTCTTTACATTGTGTTTCTGAGCCAGTACTAGGTAAGAAAATAACATGAAAAACAACCGACCCTACCGGTTCCACACACACTCTTGTGTTTCTCTACATTGTGTTTCTGAGCCAGTACTAGGTAAGAAAATGACATGACAAACAACCGACCCTACCTGTTCCACACACACTCTTGTGTTTCTCTACATTGTGTTTCTGAGCCAGTACTAGGTAAGAAAATGACATGACAAACAACTGACACTACCGGTTCCACACACACTCTTGTGTTTCTTTACATTGTATTTCTGAGCCAGTACTAGGTAAGAAAATGACATGACAAACAACCGACCCTACCGGTTCCACACACACTCTTGTGTTTCCCTACATTGTGTTTCTGAGCCAGTACTAGGTAAGAAAATGACATGACAAACAACCACCCCTCCCCTTTCCACACACACTCTTGTGTTTCTCTACATTGTGTTTCTGAGCCAGTACTAGGTAAGAAAATGACATGACAAACAACCCACCCTACCGGTTCCTCACACACTCTTGTGTTTCCCTACATTGTGTTTCTGAGCCAGTACTAGGTAAGAAAATGACATGACAAACAACCGACCCTACCGGTTCCACACACACTCTTGTGTTTTCCTTCATTGTGTTTCTGAGCCAGTACTAGGTAAGAAAATGACATGACAAACAACCGACCCTACCAGTTTCTCACACACTCTTGTGTTTCCCTACATTGTGTTTCTGAGCCAGTCCTAGGTAAGAAAGTGACATGACAAACAACCGACCCTACCCGTTCCACACACACTCTTGTGTTTCCCTACATTGTGTTTCTGAGCCAGTACTAGGTAAGAAAATGACATGACAAACAACCACCCCTCCCCTTTCCACACACACTCTTGTGTTTCTCTACATTGTGTTTCTGAGCCAGTCCTAGGTAAGAAAATGACATGACAAACAACCGACCCTACCCGTTCCACACACACTCTTGTGTTTCCCTACATTGTGTTTCTGAGCCAGTACTAGGTAAGAAAATGACATGACAAACAACCGACACTACCGGTTCCACACACACTCTTGTGTTTCCCTACATTGTGTTTCTGAGCCAGTACTAGGTAAGAAAATGACATGACAAACAACCACCCCTCCCTGTTCCACACACACTCTTGTGTTTCCCTACATTGTGTTTCTGAGCCAGTACTAGGTAAGAAAATAACATGACAAACAACCGACACTACCGGTTCCACACACACTCTTGGGTTTCTCTACATTGTGTTTCTGAGCCAGTACTAGGTAAGAAAATAACATGACAAACAACCGACCCTACCGGTTCCACACACACTCTTGTGTTTTCCTTCATTGTGTTTCTGAGCCAGTACTAGGTAAGAAAATGACATGACAAACAACCGACCCTACTGGTTCCTCACACACTCTTGTGTTTCCCTACATTGTGTTTCTGAGCCAGTCTTAGGTAAGAAAATGACATGACAAACAACCGACCCTACCCGTTCCACACACACTCTTGTGTTTTCCTACATTGTGTTTCTGAGCCAGTACTAGGTAAGAAAATGACATGACAAACAACCGACACTACCGGTTCCACACACACTCTTGTGTTTCCCTACATTGTGTTTCTGAGCCAGTACTAGGTAAGAAAATGACATGACAAACAACCACCCCTCCCTGTTCCACACACACTCTTGTTTTTCCCTACATTGTGTTTCTGAGCCAGTACTAGGTAAGAAAATAACATGACAAACAACCGACACTACCGGTTCCACACACACTCTTGTGTTTCTTTACATTGTGTTTCTGAGCCAGTACTAGGTAAGAAAATAACATGAAAAACAACCGACCCTACCGGTTCCACACACACTCTTGTGTTTCTTTACATTGTGTTTCTGAGCCAGTACTAGGTAAGAAAATGACATGACAAACAACTGACCCTACCGGTTCCACACACACTCTTGTGTTTCTTTACATTGTGTTTCTGAGCCAGTACTAGGTAAGAAAATGACATGACAAACAACCGACCCTACCGGTTCCACACACACTCTTGTGTTTCCCTACATTGTGTTTCTGAGCCAGTACTAGGTAAGAAAATGACATGACAAACAACCACCCCTCCCCTTTCCACACACACTCTTGTGTTTCTCTACATTGTGTTTCTGAGCCAGTACTAGGTAAGAAAATGACATGACAAACAACCGACCCTACCGGTTCCTCACACACTCTTGTGTTTCCCTACATTGTGTTTCTGAGCCAGTACTAGGTAAGAAAATGACATGACAAACAACCGACCCTACCGGTTCCACACACACTCTTGTGTTTTCCTTCATTGTGTTTCTGAGCCAGTACTAGGTAAGAAAATGACATGACAAACAATCGACCCTACCAGTTTCTCACACACTCTTGTGTTTCCCTACATTGTGTTTCTGAGCCAGTCCTAGGTAAGAAAGTGACATGACAAACAACCGACCCTACCCGTTCCACACACACTCTTGTGTTTCCCTACATTGTGTTTCTGAGCCAGTACTAGGTAAGAAAATGACATGACAAACAACCACCCCTCCCCTTTCCACACACACTCTTGTGTTTCTCTACATTGTGTTTCTGAGCCAGTCCTAGGTAAGAAAATGACATGACAAACAACCGACCCTACCCGTTCCACACACACTCTTGTGTTTCCCTACATTGTGTTTCTGAGCCAGTACTAGGTAAGAAAATGACATGACAAACAACCGACACTACCGGTTCCACACACACTCTTGTGTTTCCCTACATTGTGTTTCTGAGCCAGTACTAAGTAAGAAAATAACATGACAAACAACCGACCCTACCGGTTCCACACACACTCTTGTGTTTCTCTACATTGTGTTTCTGAGCCAGTACTAGGTAAGAAAATGACATGACAAACAACCGACCCTACCGGTTCCACACACACTGTTGTGTTTCTCTACATTGTGTTTCTGAGCCAGTACTAGGTAAGAAAATGACATGACAAACAACCGACCCTACCTGTTCCACACACACTCTTGTGTTTCTCTACATTGTGTTTCTGAGCCAGTACTAGGTAAGAAAATGACAAGACAAACAACCGACCCTACCGGTTCCACACACACTCTTGTGTTTCCCTACATTGTGTTTCTGAGCCAGTACTAGGTAAGAAAATGACATGACAAACAACCACCCCTTCCCTTTCCACACACACTCTTGTGTTTCTCTACATTGTGTTTCTGAGCCAGTACTAGGTAAGAAAATGACACGACAAACAACCGACCCTACCGGTTCCTCACACACTCTTGTGTTTCCCTACATTGTGTTTCTGAGCCAGTACTAGGTAAGAAAATGACATGACAAACAACCGACCCTACTGGTTCCACACACACTCTTGTGTTTTCCTTCATTGTGTTTCTGAGCCAGTACTAGGTAAGAAAATGACATGACAAACAACCGACCCTACCAGTTTCTCACACACTCTTGTGTTTCCCTACATTGTGTTTCTGAGCCAGTCCTAGGTAAGAAAATGACATGACAAACAACCGACCCTACCCGTTCCACACACACGCTTGTGTTTCCCTACATTGTGTTTCTGAGCCAGTACTAGGTAAGAAAATGACATGACAAACAACCGACACTACCGGTTCCACACACACTCTTGTGTTTCTCTACATTGTGTTTCTGAGCCAGTACTACGTAAGAAAATGACATGACAAACAACCCACCCTACCGGTTCCTCACACACTCTTGTTTTTCTCTACATTGTGTTTCTGAGCCAGTCCTAGGTAAGAAAATGACATGACAAACACAGACCCTACCCGTTCCACACACACTCTTGTGTTTCCCTACATTGTGTTTCTGAGCCAGTACTAGGTAAGAAAATGACATGACAAACAACCGACACTACCGGTTCCACACACACTCTTGTGTTTCCCTACATTGTGTTTCTGAGCCAGTACTAGGTAAGAAAATGACATGACAAACAACCACCCCACCCCTTTCCACACACACTCTTGTGTTTCTCTACATTGTGTTTCTGAGCCAGTACTAGGTAAGAAAATGACATGACAAACAACCGACCCTACCGGTTCCTCACACACTCTTGTGTTTCTCTACATTGTGTTTCTGAGCCAGTACTAGGTAAGAAAATGACATGACAAACAACCGACCCTACCCGTTCCACACACACTCTTGTGTTTCTCTACATTGTGTTTCTGAGCCAGTACTAGGTAAGAAAATGACATGACAAACAACCGACCCTACCGGTTCCTCACACACTCTTGTGTTTCTCTACATTGTGTTTCTGAGCCAGTACTAGGTAAGAAAATGACATGACAAACAACCGACACTACCGGTTCCACACACACTCTTGTGTTTCCCTACATTGTGTTTCTGAGCCAGTACTAGGTAAGAAAATGACATGACAAACAACCACCCCTCCCTGTTCCACACACACTCTTGTGTTTCCCTACATTGTGTTTCTGAGCCAGTACTAGGTAAGAAAATAACATGACAAACAACCTACCCTACCGGTTCCACACACACTCTTGTGTTTCCCTCCATTGTGTTTCTGAGCCAGTACTAGGTAAGAAAATGACATGACAAACAACCACTCCTCCCCTTTCCACACACACTCTTGTGTTTCTCTACATTGTGTTTCTGAGCCAGTACTAGGTAAGAAAATGACATAACAAACAACCGACCCTACTGGTTCCTCACACACTCTTGTTTTTCCCTACATTGTGTTTCTGAGCCAGTACTAGGTAAGAAAATGACATGACAAACAACCGACCCTACCGGTTCCACACACACTCTTGTGTTTTCCTTCATTGTGTTTCTGAGCCAGTACTAGGTAAGAAAATGACATGACAAACAACCGACCCTACCGGTTCCTCACACACTCTTGTGTTTCCCTACATTGTGTTTCTGAGCCAGTCCTAGGTAAGAAAATGACATGACAAACAACCGACCCTACCCGTTCCACACACACTCTTGTGTTTCCCTACATTGTGTTTCTGAGCCAGTACTAGGTAAGAAAATGACATGACAAACAACCGACACTACCGGTTCCACACACACTCTTGTGTTTCCCTACATTGTGTTTCTGAGCCAGTACTAGGTAAGAAAATGACATGACAAACAACCACCCCTCCCTGTTCCACACACACTCTTGTGTTTCCCTACATTGTGTTTCTGAGCCAGTACTAGGTAAGAAAATAACATGACAAACAACCGACCCTACCGGTTCCACACACACTCTTGTGTTTCCCTACATTGTGTTTCTGAGCCAGTACTAGGTAAGAAAATGACATGACAAACAACCACCCCTCCCCTTTCCACACACACTCTTGTGTTTCTCTACATTGTGTTTCTGAGCCAGTACTAGGTAAGAAAATGACATGACAAACAACCGACCCTACCGTTTCCTCACACACTCTTGTTTTTCCTACATTGTGTTTCTGAGCCAGTACTAGGTAAGAAAATGACATGACAAACAACCGACCCTACAGGTTCCACACACACTCTTGTGTTTTCCTTCATTGTGTTTCTGAGCCAGTACTAGGTAAGAAAATGACATGACAAACAACCGACCCTACCGGTTCCTCACACACTCTTGTGTTTCCCTACATTGTGTTTCTGAGCCAGTCCTAGGTAAGAAAATGACATGACAAACAACCGACCCTACCCGTTCCACACACACTCTTGTGTTTCCCTACATTGTGTTTTTGAGCCAGTACTAGGTAAGAAAATGACATGACAAACAACCGACACTACCGGTTCCACACACACTCTTGTGTTTCCCTACATTGTGTTTCTGAGCCAGTACTAGGTAAGAAAATGACATGACAAACAACCACCCCTCCCTGTTCCACACACACTCTTGTGTTTCCCTACATTGTGTTTCTGAGCCAGTACTAGGTAAGAAAATAACATGACAAACAACCGACACTACCGGTTCCACACACACTCTTGGGTTTCTCTACATTGTGTTTCTGAGCCAGTACTAGGTAAGAAAATAACATGACAAACAACCGACCCTACCGGTTCCACACACACTCTTGTGTTTTCCTTCATTGTGTTTCTGAGCCAGTACTAGGTAAGAAAATGACATGACAAACAACCGACCCTACTGGTTCCTCACACACTCTTGTGTTTTCCTACATTGTGTTTCTGAGCCAGTCCTAGGTAAGAAAATGACATGACAAACAACCGACCCTACCCGTTCCACACACACTCTTGTGTTTCCCTACATTGTGTTTCTGAGCCAGTACTAGGTAAGAAAATGACATGACAAACAACCGACACTACCGGTTCCACACACACTCTTGTGTTTCCCTACATTGTGTTTCTGAGCCAGTACTAGGTAAGAAAATGACATGACAAACAACCACCCCTCCCTGTTCCACACACACTCTTGTGTTTCCCTACATTGTGTTTCTGAGCCAGTACTAGGTAAGAAAATAACATGACAAACAACCGACACTACCAGTTCCACACACACTCTTGTTTTTCTTTACATTGTGTTTCTGAGCCAGTACTAGGTAAGAAAATAACATGAAAAACAACCGACCCTACCGGTTCCACACACACTCTTGTGTTTCTCTACATTGTGTTTCTGAGCCAGTACTAGGTAAGAAAATGACATGACAAACAACCGACCCTACCGGTTCCACACACACTCTTGTGTTTCTCTACATTGTGTTTCTGAGCCAGTACTAGGTAAGAAAATGACATGACAAACAACCGACCCTACCGGTTCCACACACACTCTTGTGTTTCTTTACATTGTGTTTCTGAGCCAGTACTAGGTAAGAAAATGACATGACAAACAACCGACCCTACCGGTTCCACACACACTCTTGTGTTTCCCTACATTGTGTTTCTGAGCCAGTACTAGGTAAGAAAATGACATGACAAACAACCACCCCTCCCCTTTCCACACACACTCTTGTGTTTCTCTACATTGTGTTTCTGAGCCAGTACTAGGTAAGAAAATGACATGACAAACAACCGACCCTACCGGTTCCTCACACACTCTTGTGTTTCCCTACATTGTGTTTCTGAGCCAGTACTAGGTAAGAAAATGACATGACAAACAACCGACCCTACCGGTTCCACACACACTCTTGTGTTTTCCTTCATTGTGTTTCTGAGCCAGTACTAGGTAAGAAAATGACATGACAAACAACCGACCCTACCAGTTTCTCACACACTCTTGTGTTTCCCTACATTGTGTTTCTGAGCCAGTCCTAGGTAAGAAAGTGACATGACAAACAACCGACCCTACCCGTTCCACACACACTCTTGTGTTTCCCTACATTGTGTTTCTGAGCCAGTACTAGGTAAGAAAATGACATGACAAACAACCACCCCTCCCCTTTCCACACACACTCTTGTCTTTCTCTACATTGTGTTTCTGAGCCAGTCCTAGGTAAGAAAATGACATGACAAACAACCGACCCTACCCGTTCCACACACACTCTTGTGTTTCCCTACATTGTGTTTCTGAGCCAGTACTAGGTAAGAAAATGACATGACAAACAACCGACACTACCGGTTCCACACACACTCTTGTGTTTCCCTACATTGTGTTTCTGAGCCAGTACTAGGTAAGAAAATGACATGACAAACAACCGACCCTACCGGTTCCACACACACTCTTGTGTTTCCCTACATTGTGTTTCTGAGCCAGTACTAAGTAAGAAAATAACATGACAAACAACCGACACTACCGGTTCCACACACACTCTTGTGTTTCTCTACATTGTGTTTCTGAGCCAGTACTAGGTAAGAAAATAACATGAAAAACAACTGACCCTACCGGTTCCACACACACTCTTGTGTTTCTCTACATTGTGTTTCTGAGCCAGTACTAGGTAAGAAAATGACATGACAAACAACCGACCCTACCGGTTGCACACACACTCTTGTGTTTTTCTACATTGTGTTTCTGAGCCAGTACTAGGTAAGAAAATGACAAGACAAACAACCGACCCTACCGGTTCCACACACACTCTTGTGTTTCCCTACATTGTGTTTCTGAGCCAGTACTAGGTAAGAAAATGACATGACAAACAACCACCCCTCCCCTTTCCACACACACTCTTGTGTTTCTCTACATTGTGTTTCTGAGCCAGTACTAGGTAAGAAAATGACACGACAAACAACCGACCCTACCGGTTCCTCACACACTCTTGTGTTTCCCTACATTGTGTTTCTGAGCCAGTACTAGGTAAGAAAATGACATGACAAACAACCGACCCTACCGGTTCCACACACACTCTTGTGTTTCCCTACATTGTGTTTCTGAGCCAGTCCTAGGTAAGAAAATGACATGACAAACAACCGACCCTACCGGTTGCACACACACTCTTGTGTTTCTCTACATTGTGTTTCTGAGCCAGTACTAGGTAAGAAAATGACAAGACAAACAACCGACCCTACCGGTTCCACACACACTCTTGTGTTTCCCTACATTGTGTTTCTGAGCCAGTACTAGGTAAGAAAATGACATGACAAACAACCACCCCTCCCCTTTCCACACACACTCTTGTGTTTCTCTACATTGTGTTTCTGAGCCAGTACTAGGTAAGAAAATGACACGACAAACAACCGACCCTACCGGTTCCTCACACACTCTTGTGTTTTCTTTCATTGTGTTTCTGAGCCAGTACTAGGTAAGAAAATGACATGACAAACAACCGACCCTACCAGTTTCTCACACACTCTTGTGTTTCCCTACATTGTGTTTCTGAGCCAGTCCTAGGTAAGAAAATGACATGACAAACAACCGACCCTACTTATTTCACACAAACTCTTGTGTTTCCCTACATTGTGTTTCTGAGCCAGTACTAGGTAAGAAAATGACATGACAAACAACCACCCCTCCCCTTTCCACACACACTCTTGTGTTTCTCTACATTGTGTTTCTGAGCCAGTACTACGTAAGAAAATGACATGACAAACAACCGACCCTACCGGTTCCTCACACACTCTTGTTTTTCTCTACATTGTGTTTCTGAGCCAGTCCTAGGTAAGAAAATGACATGACAAACAACCGACCCTACCCGTTCCACACACACTCTTGTGTTTCCCTACATTGTGTTTCTGAGCCAGTACTAGGTAAGAAAATGACATGACAAACAACCGACACTACCGGTTCCACACACACTCTTGTGTTTCCCTACATTGTGTTTCTGAGCCAGTACTAGGTAAGAAAATGACATGACAAACAACCACCCCTCCCCTTTCCACACACACTCTTGTGTTTCTCTACATTGTGTTTCTGAGCCAGTACTAGGTAAGAGAATAACATGACAAACAACCGACCCTGCCGGTTCCACACACACTCTTGTGTTTCCCTACATTGTGTTTCTGAGCCAGTACTAGGTAAGAAAATGACATGACAAACAACCGACCCTACCGGTTCCTCACACACTCTTGTGTTTCCCTACATTGTGTTTCTAAGCCAGTACTAGGTAAGAAAATGACATGACAAACAACCGACCCTACCAGTTCCTCACACACTCTTGTGTTTCCCTACATTGTGTTTCTGAGCCAGTCCTAGGTAAGAAAATGACATGACAAACAACCACCCCTCCCCTTTCCACACACACTCTTGTGTTTCCCTACATTGTGTTTCTGAGCCAGTACTAGGTAAGAAAATAACATGACAAACAACCGACCCTACCGGTTCCTCACACACTCTTGTGTTTCTCTACATTGTGTTTCTGAGCCAGTACTAGGTAAGAAAATGACATGACAAACAACCGACCCTTCCGGTTCCTCACACACTCTTGTGTTTCTCTACATTGTGTTTCTGAGCCAGTACTAGGTAAGAAAATGACATGACAAACAACCGACCCTACCCGTTCCACACACACTCTTGTGTTTCTCTACATTGTGTTTCTGAGCCAGTACTAGGTAAGAAAATGACATGACAAACAACCGACCCTACCGGTTCCTCACACACTCTTGTGTTTCCCTTCATTGTGTTTCTGAGCCAGTACTAGGTAAGAAAATGACATGACAAACAACCACCCCTCCCCTTTCCACACACACTCTTGTGTTTCTCTACATTGTGTTTCTGAGCCAGTACTAGGTAAGAAAATGACATGACAAACAACCGACCCTACCGGTTCCTCACACACTCTTGTGTTTCCCTACATTGTGTTTCTGAGCCAGTACTAGGTGAGAAAATGACATGACAAACAACCGACACTACCGGTTCCACACACACTCTTGTGTTTCCCTACATTGTGTTTCTGAGCCAGTACTAGGTATGAAAATAACATGACAAACAACTGACCCTACCCGTTCCACACACACTCTTGTGTTTCCCTACATTGTGTTTCTGAGCCAGTACTAGGTAAGAAAATGACATGACAAACAACCACCCCTCCCCTTTCCACACACACTCTTGTGTTTCTCTACATTGTGTTTCTGAGCCAGTACTAGGTAAGAAAATGACATGACAAACAACCGACCCTACCGGTTCCTCACACACTCTTGTGTTTCCCTACATTGTGTTTCTGAGCCAGTACTAGGTAAGAAAATGACATGACAAACAACCGACCCTACCGGTTCCTCACACACTCTTGTGTTTCCCTACATTGTGTTTCTGAGCCAGTACTAGGTAAGAAAATGACATGACAAACAACCGACCCTACCAGTTCCTCACACACTCTTGTGTTTCCCTACATTGTGTTTCTGAGCCAGTCCTAGGTAAGAAAATGACATGACAAACAACCACCCCTCCTCTTTCCACACACACTCTTGTGTTTCCCTACATTGTGTTTCTGAGCCAGTACTAGGTAAGAATCTGATGTACAGTAGTTGTCGTTTGTTTATGTAATATATACGTGTTTCTCGTTTCTCGTTTTGTTTATATAGATTAGACCGTTGGTTTTCCCGTTTGAATGGTTTTACACTAGTAATTTTGGGGCCCTTTATAGCTTGTTGTTCGGTGTGAGCCAAGGCTCCGTGTTGAAGGCCGTACTTTAACCTATAATGGTTTAATTTTTAAATTGTTACACACTCTTGTGTTTCTCTACATTGTGTTTCTGAGCCAGTACTAGGTAAGAAAATGACATGACAAACAACCGACCCTACCGGTTCCTCACACACTCTTGTGTTTCTCTACATTGTGTTTCTGAGCCAGTACTAGGTAAGAAAATGACATGACAAACAACCGACACTACCGGTTCCACACACACTCTTGTGTTTCCCTACATTGTGTTTCTGAGCCAGTACTAGGTAAGAAAATGACATGACAAACAACCACCCCTCCCTGTTCCACACACACTCTTGTGTTTCCCTACATTGTGTTTCTGAGCCAGTACTAGGTAAGAAAATAACATGACAAACAACCTTCCCTACCGGTTCCAAACACTCTCTTGTGTTTCCCTACATTGTGTTTCTGAGCCAGTACTAGGTAAGAAAATGACATGACAAACAACCACTCCTCCCCTTTCCACACACACTCTTGTGTTTCTCTACATTGTGTTTCTGAGCCAGTACTAGGTAAGAAAATGACATGACAAACAACCGACCCTACCGGTTCCACACACACTCTTGTGTTTTCCTTCATTGTGTTTCTGAGCCAGTACTAGGTAAGAAAATGACATGACAAACAACCGACCCTACCAGTTCCTCACACACTCTTGTGTTTCCCTACATTGTGTTTCTGAGCCAGTCCTAGGTAAGAAAATGACATGACAAACAACCGACCCTACCCGTTCCACACACACTCTTGTGTTTCCCTACATTGTGTTTCTGAGCCAGTACTAGGTAAGAAAATGACATGACAAACAACCGACACTACCGGTTCCACACACACTCTTGTGTTTCCCTACATTGTGTTTCTGAGCCAGTACTAGGTAAGAAAATGACATGACAAACAACCACCCCTCCCTGTTCCACACACACTCTTGTGTTTCCCTACATTGTGTTTCTGAGCCAGTACTAGGTAAGAAAATAACATGACAAACAACCGAACCTACTGGTTCCTCACACACTCTTGTGTTTCTCTACATTGTGTTTCTGAGCCAGTACTAGGTAAGAAAATGACATGACAAACAACCGACCCTACCGGTTCCTCACACACTCTTGTGTTTCTCTACATTGTGTTTCTGAGCCAGTACTAGGTAAGAAAATGACATGACAAACAACCGACACTACCGGTTCCACACACACTCTTGTGTTTCCCTACATTGTGTTTCTGAGCCAGTACTAGGTAAGAAAATGACATGACAAACAACCACCCCTCCCTGTTCCACACACACTCTTGTGTTTCCCTACATTGTGTTTCTGAGCCAATACTAGGTAAGAAAATAACATGACAAACAACCTACCCTACCGGTTCCACACACACTCTTGTGTTTCCCTACATTGTGTTTCTGAGCCAGTACTAGGTAAGAAAATGACATGACAAACAACCACTCCTCCCCTTTCCACACACACTCTTGTGTTTCTCTACATTGTGTTTCTGAGCCAATACTAGGTAAGAAAATGACATGACAAACAACCGACCCTACCGGTTCCTCACACACTCTTGTTTTTCCCTACATTGTGTTTCTGAGCCAGTACTAGGTAAGAAAATGACATGACAAACAACCGACCCTACCGGTTCCACACACACTCTTGTGTTTTCCTTCATTGTGTTTCTGAGCCAGTACTAGGTAAGAAAATGACATGACAAACAACCGACCCTACCGGTTCCTCACACACTCTTGTGTTTCCCTACATTGTGTTTCTGAGCCAGTCCTAGGTAAGAAAATGACATGACAAACAACCGACCCTACCCGTTCCACACACACTCTTGTGTTTCCCTACATTGTGTTTCTGAGCCAGTACTAGGTAAGAAAATGACATGACAAACAACCGACACTACCGGTTCCACACACACTCTTGTGTTTCCGTACATTGTGTTTCTGAGCCAGTACTAGGTAAGAAAATGACATGACAAACAACCACCCCTCCCTGTTCCACACACACTCTTGTGTTTCCCTACATTGTGTTTCTGAGCCAGTACTAGGTAAGAAAATAACATGACAAACAACCGACCCTACTGGTTCCTCACACACTCTTGTGTTTCTCTACATTGTGTGTCTGAGCCAGTACTAGGTAAGAAAATGACATGACAAACAACCGACCCTACCGGTTCCTCACACACTCTTGTGTTTCTCTACATTGTGTTTCTGAGCCAGTACTAGGTAAGAAAATGACATGACAAACAACCGACACTACCGGTTCCACACACACTCTTGTGTTTCCCTACATTGTGTTTCTGAGCCAGTACTAGGTAAGAAAATGACATGACAAACAACCACCCCTCCCTGTTCCACACACACTCTTGTGTTTCCCTACATTGTGTTTCTGAGCCAGTACTAGGTAAGAAAATAACATGACAATCAACCGACCCTACCGGTTCCACACACACTCTTGTGTTTCCCTACATTGTGTTTCTGAGCCAGTACTAGGTAAGAAAATGACATGACAAACAACCACCCCTCCCCTTTCCACACACACTCTTGTGTTTCTCTACATTGTGTTTCTGAGCCAGTACTAGGTAAGAAAATGACATGACAAACAACCGACCCTACCGGTTCCTCACACACTCTTGTTTTTCCTACATTGTGTTTCTGTGCCAGTACTAGGTAAGAAAATGACATGACAAACAACCGACCCTACCGGTTCCACACACACTCTTGTGTTTTCCTTCATTGTGTTTCTGAGCCAGTACTAGGTAAGAAAATGACATGACAAACAACCGACCCTACCGGTTCCTCACACACTCTTGTGTTTCCCTACATTGTGTTTCTGAGCCAGTACTAGGTAAGAAAATGACATGACAAACAACCGACCCTACCGGTTCCACACACACTCTTGTGTTTCCCTACATTGTGTTTCTGAGCCAGTACTAGGTAAAAAATGACATGACAAACAACCACCCCTCCCTGTTCCACACACACTCTTGTGTTTTCCTACATTGTGTTTCTGAGCCAGTACTAGGTAAGAAAATAACATGACAAACAACCGACACTACCGGTTCCACACACACTCTTGGGTTTCTCTACATTGTGTTTCTGAGCCAGTACTAGGTAAGAAAATAACATGAAAAACAACCGACCCTACCGGTTCCACACACACTCTTGTGTTTCTCTACATTGTGTTTCTGAGCCAGTACTAGGTAAGAAAATGACATGACAAACAACCGACCCTACCGGTTCCACACACACTCTTGTGTTTCCCTACATTGTGTTTCTGAGCCAGTACTAGGTAAGAAAATGACATGACAAACAACCACCCCTCCCCTTTCCACACACACTCTTGTGTTTCTCTACATTGTGTTTCTGAGCCAGTACTAGGTAAGAAAATGACATGACAAACAACCGACCCTACCGGTTCCACACACACTCTTGGGTTTCTCTACATTGTGTTTCTGAGCCAGTACTAGGTAAGAAAATAACATGAAAAACAACCGACCCTACCGGTTCCACACACACTCTTGTGTTTCTCTACATTGTGTTTCTGAGCCAGTACTAGGTAAGAAAATGACATGACAAACAACCGACCCTACCGGTTCCACACACACTCTTGTGTTTCCCTACATTGTGTTTCTGAGCCAGTACTAGGTAAGAAAATGACATGACAAACAACCACCCCTCCCCTTTCCACACACACTCTTGTGTTTCTCTACATTGTGTTTCTGAGCCAGTACTAGGTAAGAAAATGACATGACAAACAACCGACCCTACCGGTTCCTCACACACTCTTGTTTTTCCCTACATTGTGTTTCTGAGCCAGTACTAGGTAAGAAAATGACATGACAAACAACCGACCCTACCGGTTCCTCACACACTCTTGTTTTTCCTACATTGTGTTTCTGTGCCAGTACTAGGTAAGAAAATGACATGACAAACAACCGACCCTACCGGTTCCACACACACTCTTGTGTTTTCCTTCATTGTGTTTCTGAGCCAGTACTAGGTAAGAAAATGACATGACAAACAACCGACCCTACCGGTTCCTCACACACTCTTGTGTTTCCCTACATTGTGTTTCTGAGCCAGTCCTAGTTAAGAAAATGACATGACAAACAACCGACCCTACCCGTTCCACACACACTCTTGTGTTTCCCTACATTGTGTTTCTGAGCCAGTACTAGGTAAGAAAATGACATGACAAACAACCGACCCTACCGGTTCCACACACACTCTTGTGTTTCCCTACATTGTGTTTCTGAGCCAGTGCTAGGTAAAAAATGACATGACAAACAACCACCCCTCCCTGTTCCACACACACTCTTGTGTTTTCCTACATTGTGTTTCTGAGCCAGTACTAGGTAAGAAAATAACATGACAAACAACCGACACTACCGGTTCCACACACACTCTTGGGTTTCTCTACATTGTGTTTCTGAGCCAGTACTAGGTAAGAAAATAACATGAAAAACAACCGACCCTACCGGTTCCACACACACTCTTGTGTTTCTCTACATTGTGTTTCTGAGCCAGTACTAGGTAAGAAAATGACATGACAAACAACCGACCCTACCGGTTCCACACACACTCTTGTGTTTCCCTACATTGTGTTTCTGAGCCAGTACTAGGTAAGAAAATGACATGACAAACAACCACCCCTCCCCTTTCCACACACACTCTTGTGTTTCTCTACATTGTGTTTCTGAGCCAGTACTAGGTAAGAAAATGACATGACAAACAACCGACCCTACCGGTTCCACACACACTCTTGGGTTTCTCTACATTGTGTTTCTGAGCCAGTACTAGGTAAGAAAATAACATGAAAAACAACCGACCCTACCGGTTCCACACACACTCTTGTGTTTCTCTACATTGTGTTTCTGAGCCAGTACTAGGTAAGAAAATGACATGACAAACAACCGACCCTACCGGTTCCACACACACTCTTGTGTTTCCCTACATTGTGTTTCTGAGCCAGTACTAGGTAAGAAAATGACATGACAAACAACCACCCCTCCCCTTTCCACACACACTCTTGTGTTTCTCTACATTGTGTTTCTGAGCCAGTACTAGGTAAGAAAATGACATGACAAACAACCGACCCTACCGGTTCCTCACACACTCTTGTTTTTCCCTACATTGTGTTTCTGAGCCAGTACTAGGTAAGAAAATGACATGACAAACAACCGACCCTACCGGTTCCACACACACTCTTGTGTTTTCCTTCATTGTGTTTCTGAGCCAGTACTAGATAAGAAAATGACATGACAAACAACCGACCCTACTGGTTCCTCACACACTCTTGTGTTTCCCTACATTGTGTTTCTGAGCCAGTCCTAGGTAAGAAAATGACATGACAAACAACCGACCCTACCCATTCCACACACACTCTTGTGTTTCCCTACATTGTGTTTCTGAGCCAGTACTAGGTAAGAAAATGACATGACAAACAACCGACACTACCTGTTCCACACACACTCTTGTGTTTCCCTACATTGTGTTTCTGAGCCAGTACTAGGTAAGAAAATGACATGACAAACAACCACCCCTCCCTGTTCCACACACACTCTTGTGTTTCCCTACATTGTGTTTCTGAGCCAGTACTAGGTAAGAAAATAACATGACAAACAACCGACACTACCGGTTCCACACACACTCTTGTGTTTCTCTACATTGTGCTTCTGAGCCAGTACTAGGTAAGAAAATAACATGAAAAACAACCGACCCTACCGGTTCCACACACACTCTTGTGTTTCTCTACATTGTGTTTCTGAGCCAGTACTAGGTAAGAAAATGACATGACAAACAACCGACCCTACCGGTTCCACACACACTCTTGTGTTTCTCTACATTGTGTTTCTGAGCCAGTACTAGGTAAGAAAATGACATGACAAACAACCACCCCTCCCCTTTCCACACACACTCTTGTGTTTCTCTACATTGTGTTTCTGAGCCAGTACTAGGTAAGAAAATGACATGACAAACAACCACCCCTCCCCTTTCCACACACACTCTTGTGTTTCTCTACATTGTGTTTCTGAGCCAGTACTAGGTAAGAAAATGACATGACAAACAACCGACCCTACCGGTTCCTCACACACTCTTGTGTTTCTCTACATTGTGTTTCTGAGCCAGTACTTTGTAAGAAAATGACATGACAAACAACCGACCCTACCGGTTCCTCACACACTCTTGTGTTTCCCTACATTGTGTTTCTGAGGCAGTACTAGGTAAGAAAATAACATGACAAACAACCGACACTACCAGTTCCACACACACTCTTGTGTTTCTCTACATTGTGTTTCTGAGCCAGTACTAGGTAAGAAAATAACATGAAAAACAACCGACCCTACCGGTTCCACACACACTCTTGTGTTTCCCTACATTGTGTTTCTGAGCCAGTACTAGGTAAGAAAATGACATGACAAACAACCGACCCTACCGGTTCCTCACACACTCTTGTGTTTCCCTACATTGTGTTTCTGAGCCAGTACTAGGTAAGAAAATGACATGACAAACAACCGACACTACCGGTTCCACACACACTCTTGTGTTTCCCTACATTGTGTTTCTGAGCCAGTACTAGGTAAGAAAATGACATGACAAACAACCGACACTACCGGTTCCACACACACTCTTGTGTTGACTACATTGTGTTTCTGAGCCAGTACTAGGTAAGAAAATGACATGACAAACAACTACCCTCCCCGTTCCACACACACTCTTGTGTTTCTCTACATTGTGTTTCTGAGCCAGTACTAGGTAAGAAAATATCATGACAAACAACCACCCTCCCCGTTCCACACACACTCTTGTGTTGACTACATTGTTCTTCCAAACAAGATCTATATAAGATGAATATATGATACTTTAACAACCCCCCCCCCCCCCCCCCAACCCCCACCCCCACACTGATTGTGTATAACTATATTGTGTTTCTGAGTTAGTAGTAGGTATAATAATAACATGTTAAACTCCTCCCCTGTTTCTATGTATCAATTACATTTTGTTTGAAATATTGAACAGATAAAACAAGATAAACCAGCAGATCATTATTATAGACCATACTCAAATGAACGTGGATATGCGATCATTTGTAAGATATTATGTTGTGTATTTCATAAAGTTACATGTAGATATACTGGTATTCAATGCACTACAAAACTATAATGTTTACCTAACAACTTTTAGTTATGTGCTTTTGATCGGTTGTTATATGGTTGTCTCCCTTTGAAAGAGAGCCGTGGTGTAGTGGTTAGGGCATCGGACTACTAACACAAAGGTTCCTGGTTCGATTCCCGTTCGGGATGAAAATTTCAGCAACTCAATTTTTGGCTCTCCCTTGACACCATTTGCGAGTATGGTTTTGAGGAAAGGATGATAGTCCCTCGGAAAGGGACGATAAATGGCTGACCTGTGTTAAGAGAGAGCAATATCTCTTGCATGTTAAAGACACCCTTGTAGATTTCGAAAAAGAGTAGGCTAATGCCGCTACAAGGCAGCACTCGCACCCTCAAAGTGGAAATGGATTAATATAAGTTGCAAAACTTGTTTCCCAATCCACTATAAATAAATATGTTTAAACTAAAACTAAACTCCCTTTGAATGAGAACATAGCTTTTGATTATCCATGACATATTAACTTCCTTTTTTACAAAAGGTTAATGGGAGTATAAGACCTTGATCTTAAATTTTACTGTATGGTTAATAAATGCATTTGAAAGGCCATGGAGGGGGTCTCATTGGGGGGTTCCCATGCCGGAACCTGCTTACTGTTTTGTCAGATTCCTGTATCCCGCTTACACTATGTAAGTAAGCAATTCTCATTTTTTTGTCATTTTCCCGGGTCCCGCTAGACCTCATTTCCCGTTTTCCATGACACAATAATTTGACTTTTACATGTCACGCTTACAAATAATTGGCAATCCCGCGTCACTCTTATACCCCATTGAAACCCACCATGTAGGCTGAGGTTATTTCAATTTTAAAACAAAAGTGTTGTCCTGTTTCTTTTTTCAATAGGTCTGTTTAGGTGAATAAAAACAAGTAATGAACAATATGGTTGAAGAAAGTATGCTTCACTGTAAATAAATAAAAAAGAAGTAGAATACTTATCTATGTGTAGATGTAGTTATCAATTACAAAAAAACACACCAAAAAACACTCTTTTTTTCCAGGACCTCCATTTACCCATCAGAGACCAGCAGTATTGTAAGTATGAATCATTCATTTGAAGTAAGAGCAAATTTATGTACAGGTGTTGGAGTAACCTTAACAATGAGAGGAGGAAGAAGTTCTTAGTGTGAAAGCAAAAAAAAACAACCTTTCTATTGTTTGATATAAAAAAGAAGATGAAGTATGATTGCCAATGAGACAACTGTCCACAAGAGAACAAAATGACACAGAAGTTAACAACTATAGGTCACCTTACGGCCTTCAACAATGAGCATGCCTATACCACATAGTCAGATATAAAAGGCCCCGAAATGACAATGTAAATCAATTCAAGCGAGAAAACTAAAGGCCTTTTTCATGTACAATAAATGAACAAAAAACAAATATGTACACATAAAAAAACCACAACCACTGAATTACAGGTTCCTGATAGTCTTGAAGTTATCATTGTCTTCTTCTATTATTTTCCTTTTATTATTTTCAACAAATCTTTTTTTTTAAAAGTGGAGGCATTTGTCGCTTTGCTTCCTAGATCCTACTTCGTTGGTGTTGTCCAATACTGAATTGTGGAAATCACTGAGTGCACGCATATTGTGTGTTTTTATCATTAAGCAGTGCTGAGTAATTGAAAAAAATAATAATATTTGCTTGAAATTTAAACTTTAATAGGCAAGGATGACCTATTGTAAAGAAAAAAACATTTTTAGTTTGAATTCAGCTCTAAAAATATGGGTCTCTATAAATAAATACCTAGATATGTATAGTGAGTGATCTTTGATATAGTTTTAAATTGATATGGAACTGCAAGTCATTATGTAAGAAATGAATATTATCCTATTTAATATATAGGTCTTGTATATTCAGAAACATGACAACTTTGAATTAGTTTCAAGATTATTTTTATTCTATATTTTTATTTGTTATTGACAGTTCCTGTTTTTTTGGAGGAGTAACACCAGCTGATGATCCAACTAGATACCTGACCTGTATAGAGAAATGCTTCTCTAAATATGTAGATTTGAAAGAGAAAGGACCACTGATAGTAAATACCTGTGGCTGGAATAAAGGTAAGGGAAAACTAATTGTATGTATTGTACTTATTGATCTGTAGAATAGCAGATATTGTAATTGGATGTGTTCATTGGATATTTTGGGCTTTTTAATTCTTCTGAAATTTTTGCTATTTTATTTCCTAAAAGATTGAAGAAATTGCATTGTAAGTTTTTAACTTGCTATTCCAGGATCTTGTGGGTTTCCTAAATAAACAAAAATTAAGGTGAATTTTATTGAATCTTTTACAGAATACCTATTACAGGATGTTCTTTGACAAATCGTATTTTCTTACATTTAAACTAGAACACATCTGCTTCATGGCCAGTCTATGACTGAGATAAAGTACCTTAGCCATATTTTCAGCCTGGATTTTAACTACTGTATTGGCTTTTGCTAAAGGTGCACAGTTTTCTCTGCTTTTGAAACCTTTTTGTTTGAATCCATCCTGGATTTTTGGGATACGATTGATGTCAAGCAATCTGTAGACTTTTACCGTTGACCTCCTTTCCAATTCTGCCCATGCCCTCATGTAAACTGTTTTGTTCGAATTATTGAGGAAAATCTCATATTCTTAAGATTGTCTTGCTTTAAAAGGTAAAAACAAACAAATGGATTGAATTTGAACAACTTTCCTATAACTTTCTTCTCATAATCTTTATGTTTCGATATTTCCTTTTTTAGCTCACCTGGCCCAAAGGGCCAAGTGAGCTTTTCTCATCACTTGGCGTCGGTCGTCGTCGTCCGTCGTCGTCGTCCGTCGTCGTCCTGCGTTAACTTTTACAAAAATCTTCTCCTCTGAAACTACTAGGCCAAATTTAACCAAACTTGGCCACAATCATCATTGGGGTATCTAGTTTAAAAATTGTGTCCAGTGACCCCGCCAACTAACCAAGATGGCCGCCATGGCTATAAATAGAACATAGGGGTAAAATGCAGTTTTTGGCTTATAACTCAAAAACCAAAGCATTTAGGGCAAATCTGACATAGGTAATACTGTTAATCAGGTAAAGATCTATCTGCCCTGAAATTTTCAGATGAATCTGACATTCCGTTGTTAGGTTGCTGCCCCTGAATTGGTAATTTTAAGGAAATTTTGTTGTTTTTGGTTATTATCTTGAATATTATTTTAGATAGAGATAAACTGTTAACACCAATAATGTTCAGCAAAGTAAGATCTACAAATAAGTCAACATGACCAAAGTGATCAGTTGACCACTTTAGGAGTTATTGCCCTTTATAGTCAATTTTTAACCATTTTTCGTAAATCTTAGTAATCTTTTAGAAAAATCTTCTCCTCTGAAACTGCTGTGCCAAATTATTTGAAACTTGGCCACAATCATCATTGGAGTATCTAGTTTAAAAATTGTGTCCGGTGACCCCGCCAACTAACCAAGATGACCGCCATGGCTATAAATAGAACATAGGGATAAAATGCAGTTTTTGGCTTATAACTCAAAAACCAAATAATTTAGAGAAAATCTGACATGAAGTAAAATTGTTAATCAGGTCAAGATCTATCTGCCCTGAAATTTTCAGATGAATTGGACAACCTGTTTTTGGGTTGCGGCCCCTGAATTGGTAATTTTAAGGAAATTTTGCTGTTTTTGGTTATTATATTGAATATTATTATAGATATAGGTAAACTGTAAACAGTAATAATGTTCAGCAAAGTAAGATCTACAAACAAGTCAACATGACCAAAATGGTCAGTTGACCCCTTTAGGAGTTATTGACCTTTGTAGTCAATTTTCAATCTGCTTCCTTTGTTTAATATTCACATAGACCAAGGTGAGCGACACAGGCTCTTTAGAGCCTCTAGTTTAGCTCACCTGGCCCGAAGGGCCAAGTGAGCTTTTCCCATCACTTTGCGTCCGGCGTCCGGCGGCATCCGTCGTCCGTCGTCGTTGTTAACTTTTACAAAAATCTTCTCCTCTGAAACTACTGGTCCAAATTGAACCAAACTTGGCCACAATCATCATTGGGGTATCTAGTTTAAAAAATGTGTGGCTTGATCCGGTCAACCAACCAAGATGGCCGCCACGGCTAAAAATAGAACATAGGGGTAAAATGCAGTTTTTGGCTTATAACTCAAAAACCAAAGCATTTAGAGGAAATCTGACATGGGGTAAAAATATTTATCAGGTCAAGATCTATCTGCCCTGAAATTTTCAGATGAATCGGTCAAACCATTGTTGGGTTGCTGCCCCTGAATTGGTAATTTTGTGGAAATTTTGCAGTTTTTGGTTATTATCTTGAATATTATTATAGATAGAGATAAACTGTAAACAGCAATAATGTTTAGCAAAGTAGGATTTACAAATAAGTCAACATGACCGAAATGGTCAGTTGACCCGTTTAGGAGTTATTGCCCTTTATAGTAAATTTTTAACCATTTTTCGTAAATCTTAGTTATCTTTTACAAAAATCTTCTCCTCTGAAACTACTTGGCCAAATTAATCCAGACTTGGCAATAATCATCTTTGGGGTATCTAGTTTTAAAAATGTGTCCGGTGACCCGACTATCAAATCAAGATGGCCGCCACAGCTAAAAATAGAACATAGGGGTAAAATGCAGTTTTTGGCTTATAACTCAAAAACCAAAGCATTTAGAGCAAATCCAACAAGGGGTAAAATTATTAATCAGATCAAGATCTATCTGCCCTTTAATTTTCAGATGAATCTGACAACCAATTGTTGGGTTGCTGCCCCTATATCGGTAATTTTAAGGAAATTTTGCTGTTTTTGGTTATTATCTTAAATTTTATTATAGATAGAGATAAACTGTAAACAGCAATTATGTTCAGCAAAGTAAGATTTACAAATAAGTCAACATGACCGAAATGGTCAATTGACCCCCTAAGGAGTTATTGTCCTTTATAGTCAATTTTTAACAATTTTCATAAAATTTGTAAATTTCTATTAACATTTTCCACTGAAACTACTGGGCCAAGTTCATTATAGATAGAGATAAATGTAAGCAGCAAGACTAGTAAAGTAAGATTTACAAACACATCACCATCACCAAAACACAATTTTGTCATGAATCCATCTGCTTCCTTTGTTTAATATTCACATAGACCAAGGTGAGCGACACAGGCTCTTTGGAGCCTCTAGTTTAATGCATGTTTTTTCCACACGGAAAATCAGAAAAAAGCAGTATTTCCAGTTTTTTTTTTATATATTTAGAAACATATCACAGAGGAAATCCGCAGTTTTGATAAAATGCGAGAGTTCTGTCAGATAAGAACTGAAGTTGAGTTTTTCTTATATGTCACCGTTATGAAACCGATATTTGATATTTATCTTCCATAAAGAAATGAAGAACCATCTAGGTCCTTTAATTAACATTTAATATACGGCCTTGCTACAAATCATAAATCTATGGTTTGTTTAGGTATGTGCATGCATACAGGGGTATCAGACTGAATGCTGGGTTGCTCTGGATTCCCTTCTCCATTGATTAATTTGAAAGTCGAAGAGATCATTTCTATGTCTGTCTGCTACTGAGGGTTATTGTTGTTGCATAATTTTAAATCATGTGCAATATTTAAATTTTAAAAAATGTAGTCATCAACGAAAAGGTGTAATATAAATCTCCTTCAGTCGAAATGTAGTCTTCCATATTATCGCTTTGAGTTGTCACCCTTATACTTCCGTCAATGTTAGAATAAAAATACATCAATATGTCGAGAAAAAATAACCTGTTCTGTCAATAGACGTCAAATTATATTAAAAGGGAAGGCAATTTAAACAGAAGAATGTGCATGGGAAGGAGTCATGCCCACTGATCTAAAGGAAATTTTAAATATTTAATGAATTAGAAATGGGGTTTCTCCTAGAATTAACGTAAGAAAATAGGTGATTAGGTACGAAGTGCGATCTTCTGTCACTTTCAGTGACGGCTGTGGAAAGTAAATTTGGAATTAAAAGAACAAAAATAAAACACAATTAAAAACCAATTGTTCAGAGAACAATTGAAGGTCTTTCCATTGAAAACAATGTATTTTAATATGAAAGTTGTAAAATTAAGTTTAAAATGTCATTTCAATCGTTAACTGATAGGTTATTGTACGCTGATTCCAGAAATATATGGTTTCTATACAATATTTTTTTAAATAAGGGAGATAATTTGTTACTTCCGGTTTGAAAAATGTTACTTCCGATAATATTTGAATATTTAATTGACACTGATTCCAAAATGATCTGGTTCTATATACTTTTTTATTAATAAAGTACAAAAAAAAAAGCTACTTCCGGTTTACACAAGGTCACTTCCGGTTGTTTTTTTCAAGGTTAAATGGTTTGATACCTTTTGCCAAAAGTCTCATGGCTATATCATATATACATATGAGCTGAAAGCAAAGGTCAAAAACTAGAACGTCAAATTAATCTATGACCTTGAGATCAATTTCAAGGTCATAAACCAAGGACCTCAAATCAAAAGACCATAGGTCTTAATAATATTTGGTTAATCAGTTATATCACCAAATGCGTATTTTTAAATACAAGAGGGGAGAAAACTCACTTTTACGTTTAACGTACTCTTGCAATCAAAATTTATGTGTTACGACATGTCGCAAATAACAATTTAGAAAAAATAATATGTCGATATCTTATACGGTTTCTGGAAATTAGTGGAAATAAGCCAAATTCAAAAATTAGAATATGACCTTGACCTTTGACCTTGACCTAATTTTTTTTTTTTGGACCAAGGACCTCAAATCAAAAGATCTTTGGTCTCTAGCACTTATGGTTTTCAAGATAGAAATGCATATCACTTATATCAAATGCATAAGGGGAAATAACTCTCATATGGAGCGTTCATATCACTTCGGTCAAAATAGGACAAATCATGCGAAGGATATAACGAGCAATTTTGTAAAATAAATTTGTCATAATATTTTACGGTTGCGAAGGAGATGCGCTAACAAGGAAAACAGTGTTTGGGGAGATAACTCCTACAAAGAAAAGTATTCGTTTACGCAGGGTAAATTTCAAAAGCGCATAAACTGTTCGATATCATATACCAAATATCTAAGCGACATATTGCGAAACAAATGTTTATCGCAAGAAGAAAATTAGGCGGAAGAAAAAAAAAAAAAAAAAAAAAATAATCAGAAGAAAAACAATAGGTCTTTCCACAGAAAAGTGGAAAGACCTAATAATAACATTAGAGGATTGGCAATTTTTTTAAAAGTTGAAAAATATTCAGATTACGTAAATTAAAAAGAGAACACAGGTTCATTTTACATGTTTGAAGTATTTTTAAGAATAATACTAATATCAATGAAAACATTAGCAATCATATCCCTCATAGCAATCATGCTCTTTGATATTATACAACCATAGATTTTACTCAATGAAGGAATTTAATAGTGTTAATCCTTGTATAATGACAAAGTTCAGTGATGAAAATGAACCGTGTAAATAGCAAATAGCAAATACACCATTTGGTGAGGTGCCCTACAGGCTGAACATACAGAGTAGGTTACAGGTACTATTGGTATCAGTATCAGATTGGACCCTGAAATTATTAATGGTAAAAACAGAATAATAGGTAGTTTCATTTTTCCTATATATCAAGTTTCATTTTTGATACTGACTATATCATGTTTTTGATACTGACTATATCATGATTTTACACTGACTATATCCAGTTGTCAACGTATATTTGTTCCACCTAACAGAAGTTCCAATGGAAACTTTATTATAAAAATTGTCATAATACCTATACCTGTTGGAACAAATATTCTATACCATTTATTCCGTTAGGAACATCTATTGTAATATTTATTCCTGTCGAAATAATATTCCAGAATATTCTTTCCTTTTGGAACTTATGTTATGAAGGAACTTCTATTCCGTGACAATGTGAAATATCTAGACGAGCCTGTTAGGGCGAGTTAAGATATTCCACATGATATAGTCAGTATCAAAAAGGAAACTACCTATTATTCTGTTTATTGGTAATTATGAAGTCACACAATGTATTGCCTTATATTTTCAGTGACACAGCCAGTACATTGATACTCGAAAATATTAAACAGTAAGATCAAAGGGAATATATATGAATTACCGATAATATTAATTATATGGAAAACACAATGGGTCCAGAACAGAGTAATTTGTAATCCACATCATTGTTTAAATAACACATAGCTGAGAGGGTGATAGAGCAAATTTTTACCCTGAGAAAACATTGTCAACCAGAGAGAGTAAATGATCACCCTGATATTAGCCAATCAAAAAAGGCTTCTTAAAGTGAAGAATTATTATATCCTACATTAGTTATATTTTAAAATTTGAATTCTTTAATTTTAGTAGTATAGATGATTATAAGGTCTGGCTTGACAAGGTTTATTTTATTCTCATCACTTGGCGTCCGGCGTCCGTCATCCAGCGTCTGTAAACTTTTAGAAAAATCTTCTCCTCTAAAACTACTAAGCTAAATCTAACCAAAGTTAGCCACAATCATCCTTGGGGTATCTAGTTTAAAAATTGTGTCCCGTGACTCAGCATACCACAAAGATGGCCGCCACGGCTAAAAATAGAACATAGGGGTAAAATGCAGTTTTTGGCTTATAACTCAAAAACCAAAGCATTTAGAGCAAATCTGACATGGGGTAAAAGTGTTTATCAGGCCAAGATCTATCTGCCTGAAAATTTTCAGATGAATCAGACACCCCATTGTTAGGTTGCTGCCTCTGAATTGAAATTTTGCTGTTTTGGTTATTATCTTGAATTTTATTATAGATAGAGATAAACTGTAAAGAGCAAAAATGTTCAGCAAAGTAAGATCTACAAATAAGTCAATGTGACCAAAATAGTCAATTGACCCCCTAAGGAGTTATTGCCCTTTATAGTCAATTTTTAACAATTTTTGTAAATCTTTGTAATCTTTTAGAAAAATCTTCTCCTCTAAAACTACTGGGCTAAATTTAACCAAACTTAGCTACAATCATCATTGGGGTATCTAGTTAAAAAATGTGTCTGGTGACCCGGCATACCAACCAAGATGGCCGCCACAGCTAAAAATAAAACATAGGGGTAAAATGCAGTTTTTGGCTTATAACTCAAAAACCAAAAAGCAAATCTGACAGGGTTTAATTGTTTATCAGTTCAAGATCTATCAGCCCTGAAATTTTCAGATGAATCGGACAACCTGTTGTTAGGTTGCTGCCCCATAATTGATAATTTCAAGGAAATTTTGCTGTTTTGGGTTATTATCTTGAATATTATTATAGATAGAGATCTAGATAAACTGTAAACAGCAAAAATGTTCAGCAAAGTAAGATCTACATATTAGTCAACAAGACCAAAATGGTCAATTGACCCCCTATGGAGTTATATATAGCTCTTTTTAGTCAATTTTTAACAATTTTCGTAAAATTTGTAAATTTTCACTTACATTTCCACTGAAGCTATTGGGCCAAGTTCATTATGGATAGCGATAATTGTAAGCAGCAAGAATGTTTAGAAAAGTAAGATCTACAAACACATCCCCATCACCAAAACACTATTTTGTCATAAAGCCTTCAGTCAACTTTGTTTAATATTCACATAGACCAAGGTGAGGGACACAGGCTCTTTGGAGCCTCTAGTTTTTCATAGTAGGATGAGCTTAACAGTAGATATTGTCAGATTTTACCTCTTGTTTTATTACAGGTGTAGGATTAGCCCTGACACTGGATATTGTTATATATTTTACCTCTTGTTTAATTACAGGTGTAGGATTAGCCCTGACACTGGATATTGTTATATTTTACCTCTTGTTTTATTACAGGTGTAGGATTAGCCCTGACACTGGATATTGTTATACTTTACCTCTTGTTTTTTTTACAGGTGTAGGATTAGCCCTGACACTGGATATCGTTATATTTTAACTCTTGTTTTTTTACAGGTGTAGGATTAGCCCTGACACTGGATATTGTTATATTTTACCTCTTGTTTTATTACAGGTGTAGGATTAGCCCTGACACTGGATATTGTTATATTTCGCCTCTTGTTTTATTACAGGTGTAGGATTAGCCTTGACAGAAGATAACAGGGTATGAAATTAGCAGGACAACAGCCCCTAAAATTTGGTGTGGGCTATTTAAATTTCTGATTTTCTTATATAGGACTATATATGTGGCCTACACAATTTAAGCTGTGGCCTACAAAATTTAAAATTTAAGCTGTGGGCTACCATTGCCAAAGTCTTAAGTTCTAACCCTGAGATATTGTCAAATTTTACCTCTTGATTTTTTCAGGTGTTGGATTAGCCCTAACAGTAGATATTGTCAGATTAGTTTGTCCCTCATTACTGGTACAGATCAACACTCAAAAAGCAGTTGTCAATTTTCCTAGGATGTTACCAAACTTTGTGCAAAGAGAGCCAGGCTGGAGAGGGAAAATATGGGTAAACATATCATATTTGTCTTAAGGATGTACACCTCTGAGGAGCCAAACATTTCTAGAATTAAACTTTTTTCTTAACCTGATTTTTGGGTTTATAAGACTGTAACAAAATAATTGGTGAAGAGAAAATCCTATGGTGGTGCACTTTTTTTTTTGCTACGGTCCTTTGAAAATGCCCAATTTTGATGATTTTCCCATTTTTCATTGATTTTTACCTATTTTGGGGCTATTATCGTGAAAAAAAATCACAGTTGCACAATTAAACTTTTTTTCATACTTTCTATAAAGATAAAATGGACCAATCTGAACAATTTTTACTTACAAAAACTATAGGTAGGTGTTGATATAAGAAAGTTTTATCATATTTTGACGCTTTTTTGTGTAAAATTTACCATGCTGTCAATTTTGTATTTTTGTGATTTTTCTCAGTTTTAGGAATAAAATGCATATTATTTCAACTTTTTTTTTCTATAACTGATTGAAAAGATACATATCTAAGAAATTAGAAAGACCAAAATGATATGGGATGTACATGATTCTTGAAAAATGATTTTTGTATCCCTCACCCATTTTCTCAAATTTTGGCTAAAAATACTGACTTGATAGGTCATAAAATTTGAAAACTGAATCACTCAAAAACCATTCATTGTACAAACACAATTTTTCCACAGATTTATGTTTGATTATAATATTTTAAAAATTCATTGATATTTTCCACTTCTACCACATGTTTTGAAAATAATTCAAAAACGAGATTTCAACGGGACTGAACAAGACTGAAAAGTCAGAAGAGTACATCCTTAAATGTATAAAGTTCATAAAGAACATGCGAATATGTTTTTATTTTAACTTAACAATAGGATTTAGAGACAACATTAACAACAATATAGGGAAAATAATCAGACAAAGAAACATATTGAGAAAATATTTTTTTTATTCATATTAAAATTTCAAAATGTGAGTTTAAATTATTGCGATTATAACCCTGTTGCATTTTTCGCAATAATAAAAACATCGCAGTAATAAAACCATCTCAATAATTTCTGAAATTAAAGTATAGTTATAAAATCACAAATTATATTTTTTGCACACTGTAATTACAGAAACAGATTTTTCACACACTGTAATTAAAACAACACATTTTCACTCACTGTAATTATAAAAACACATTTGTCATACACTGTAGTTTTGAAAACTCATTTGACATACACTAGTTATAAAAACACATTTGTCATACACTAGTTATAAAAACACATTTGTCATACATTGTAGTCATAAAAACACATTTGTCATACACTGTAATTATAAAAACACATTTGTCATACACTGTAGTTTTGAAAACACATTTGTCATACACTGTAGTTATAAAAACACATTTGTCATACATTGTAGTTATAAAAACACATTTGTCATACACTGTAATTATAAAAACACATTTGTCATACACTGTAGTTTTGAAAACTCATTTGACATACACTAGTTATAAAAACACATTTGTCATACTCTGTAGTTGTAAAAACACATTTGTCATACACTGTAGTTTTGAAAACTCATTTGACATACACTAGTTATAAAAACACATTTGTCATACACTGTAATTATATACAACTTTGACAATTTCTAGAATACAAAGTCATTGAAATACGCTTTCAACTAAGGTGCTGAAAAAATAGGGTAGATAGGTAGGCAATATAATTTTTCATTTTATTTTACAAACATTTTTTAGCTGGTTAATACCAGGGAAACAGTCTGACTTTAACAGTTCTTGTTTCCAAAATGGCATGAAAGTGTTAGGGTAGGCACTTAAGGATATTTGCTTGCCATGTTTTGGAATTTTTGTCAGATTTTCGAAATCCTCTGGTTTTATCCATTTGAATGCCTAAAAAAATTTGCCCATGAACCCCCAATTTTCTTTTTATAAATCTTTTATATGTATAAGCCATTTGTAAAAGTCTTTATTTTTTGATAGATTTTGAGAACTTTAACTGGTCAAAGATAAAGCCATGATTTTTTGATTCCTCAATTAATACCCTATCAATATTCCACTAGTTTTATGGAAAGTTATTTTTTTTGAAACTGAGCAGCAAACTTCCTTAAAATTAGGGTAGATAAGGTTAGCAGAAACACATGTTTTAATTTTTATGACCTTACCCAGATAATTTGACATACACAATCTAAAAGATTGTGGCTAATTTCATTGTTCTTTCTTACAGAATGAACCACATTATGCAAGTGGTTGTGTATTTGTCTGACTAGGCTATTATTTCTCTTGTTTATTTTTTTTAACAGTTGTCATTTGGGGCTTTTTATAGCTGACTGTCAGGAGCGGATCAAGCCATTTTAAAAAGGGAGGGGGTTCCCAACCCAGAGTAAAGGGGGGGGGGGGGGGGGTTCAACTATATGCTCCCATTCAAATGCATTGATCGTCCTAACAACAGGGGTGCTTCCAACCCCTGGAACCCCCTCTGGATCCGCCAATGTATGTGGTATGGGTTATACTCATGCTTGAAGACAATACAGCAATCTTTAGTTGATAAGTTTTGTGTCATTTGGTCTCTTGTGGAGAGTTTTCTCAATGTCAATCATATAATATGTAGATGTGTATATCCACATGGTTTTTTTTAGATTAACTTTTTAGTAGAAGTTATGATTCTTTGAATTTGGGAAACTGCTGAATATTTGTTTGCAAAATGAGTATATTTGGCATGAGGTATGTGAGCATGCTCACAAATGTTCTTTAATAATTTTTATACGACCGCAAAATTTGAAAAAAATTTCGTCGTATATTGCTATCACGTTGGCATCGTCGTCGTCGTCGTCATCGTCGTCGTCCGAATACTTTTAGTTTTCGCACTCTAACTTTAGTAAAAGTGAATAGATTTCTATTAAATTTTAACACAAGGTTTATGACCACAAAAGGAAGGTTGGTATTGATTTTGGGAGTTTTGGTCCCAACATTTTTGGAAGAAGGGGAGAAAAAGGGCCCAAATAAGCATTTTCTTGGTTTTCGCACTATAACTTTAGTTTAAGTTAATAGAAATCTATGAAATTTTGACACAAGGTTTATGACCACAAAAGAAAGGTTGGTATTGATTTTGGGAGTTTAGGTTCCCACAGTTTAGGGATAAGGGGCCAAAAAGGGACCCAAATAAGCATTTTTTGGGGTTTTCGCACCATAACGTTAGTATAAGTAAATAGAAATCTATGAAATTTAAACACAAGGTTTATGACCATAAAAGGAAGGTTGGTATTGATTTTGGGAGTTTTGGTCCCAACAGTTTAGGAATAAGGGGCCCAAAGGGTCCAAAATTAAACTTTGTTTGATTTCTTCAAAATTGAATATTTGGGGTTCTTTGATATGCTGAATCTAACTGTGTATGTAGATTCTCAACTTTTGGTCCCGTTTTCCAATTGGTTTACATTAAGGTCCAAAGGGTCCAAAATTAAACTTAGTTTGATTTTGACAAAAAATGAATCGGTTGGGTTCTTTGATATGCTGAATCTAAAAATGTACTTAGATTCTTGATTATTGGCCCAGTTTTCAAGTTGGTCCAAATCGGGGTCCAAAATTAAACTTTGTTTGATTTCATCAAAAATTGAATAAATGGGGTTCTTTGATATGCCAAATCTAACTGTGTATATAGATTCTTCATTTTTGGTCCTGTTTTCAAATTGGTCTACATTAAAGTCCAAAGGGTCCAAAATTAAACTTAGTTTGATTTTAACAAAAATTGAAATTTGGGGTTCTTTGATATGCGGAATCCAAACATATACTTAGATTTTTTTATTATGGGCCCAGTTTTCAAGTTGGTCAAAATCAGGATCTAAAATTATTATATTAAGTATTGTGCAATAGCAAGTCTTTTCAATTGCACAGTATTGCGCAATGGCAAGAAATATCTAATTGTACAATATTGTGAAATAGCAAATTTTTTTTTAATTAGAGTTATTTTTCTTTGTCCAGGATAGTAAGCAAGAAATATCTAATTGCACAATATTGTGCAATAGCAAGATTTTTTTTTTAATTGGAGTTATCTTTCTTTGTCCAGAATAAACTTAAATCTTTGTTAAATACAATATACAATGTATATTTACTTTTTACTACCAACTGATAAATTAAAATAATCTTTACCATTCAGTGATAACAAGCAGTTTTTTTACATCTTAATATTTTATGATGTATTTAAACGAGTAGTTATTGTTGCAAACTCCATTAGAAATTTTAATTGAGATTAGTTTTGGAATAAGGGAAAGGGGGATGTGATTAAAAAAAATTGGGTTCAATTTTTCTCATTTGAAATTTCTTAAATAAAAAGAAAATTTCTTCAAACATTTTTTTGAGAGGATTTAAATATTCAACAGCATAGTGAATTGCTCTAAGAGAAAACAAAAATTTTAAGTTCACTAGAACACATTCATTCTGTGTCAGAAACCTATGCTGTGTCAACTATTTAATCACAATCCAAATTTAGAGCAGAATCCAGCTTGAATGTTGTGTCCATACTTGTCCCAACTGTTCAGGGTTCAACCTCTGCTGTCGTATAAAGCTACGCCCTGCGGAGCATCTGGTTCAGTTTGTAATGAAAAAAAGGGATATAGCGTATTAAATCATGACACAAAAACATACTCACAATTGGAAAAAATATAAATTATTATTCTGTATCTCAGTCTGTCCATATAGCAGCTTTGTGCTTACATTTCTCATGCATGGTATGGGTAGTCCTCATTTTTAAAGGTCATAAGTTGATCTTTTAAATTACTTACACCCTTGCCCTTTGGCCTTTGGTGGAGAGTTGTCCAATTGGCAAACATATCATCTCTCTATTTTATAATAATTTCATAAAAAGTGCAGCTTTTAAATAAAATATAACTTGTACCATTGAAAACTAATAATTTTAGTAAATCAGCATAACCACTATTATAGTACTGTAAATTCAGAAATTATTGCATGCATTTATTATTGCGATTTTGTCATTTTAGACCTAAATGCGATTCTAATTTTTACGATTTTGAGAAAAATCCTGTTTAATTCATATAAAATATTTTAAAATGCGAGTTTAAATTATTGCGATTATAGTTCTGTCGCATTTTTCGTAATAATAAAAACCTAGCAATAATTTCTGAATTTACAGTATTTTAAAGTGAGTTACATGTTATTGTTGACAGGATGAAAAGTTAAAATATATGGATGATTTACCCAAGTATGAATTGTTGACTATAGATTCAGCTGTAAACCCTATTGAGAGGTAAGAAACTCAAGTACAAATAAGATATACAATATAGAGGTTATGTATAAGAAAGATCATTACATTCACAAAAGAAAGTGAAAAATATTTTTTTTTTAAAAGTCATTATAATAATTTTCTTGTATCTTCTAGTTAATTTTCTTGTATCTTCTAGTTAATTTTCTTGATAAAGTCATGTTAAATTGATAGGTTGGAAAATGAAAGAAGGTACCTCTAAGACTTATACTGCTGAGTAAATTTGATGAAATAAAATTTGTGATACCAATATTTATCTTGTCTCTTCAACTTTTTGACAAAGGCAAAAAAAACAAAACAATAACAGATCAGTGTTTGTTGACACATTTTACAGTATTGGCATAAAAAATATTAACAAAATTTTGCCAAAAAAACCCCATATTTTCTATAATATTTGCAAAATTTGCAAACAAGTGAACAATTACAACATTCAATTTTGTTATATTAGCAGAAAAGAAGTAGGAAAGTTGGGTAACATAGGTAATAATATGCCTCAGGACCAAGTGCCTTAGTTAGAAACTTCAGATTTAAAATTCTCTGTAAAATAGATTTGTCTGTTTGAAACTGTCAGATATATGTTTTTATAAGACACCAAACATGTGACAACTTATTGTTCATTGAGAGTATTAATTACTTTTCATCTACAGATTCCAAACAACACTTTATAAAATAGTTTTTAATATTTTTAATGTTTCAGTCAGATAAGCCGATATAAACCATTTGATCACAGAGATTTGAACTTGTATAGTTACTTGTGTAATAACCTTGAACCTGGTTTGTCCTTGACCTCGACAACTCCATACACAGTACCATGGAAGTCTGTTGCTATACATGTAGCCCATACAGAAGTAGATAATTCAGAAATACTGTATGCTATTAATGGCTGTCTGGTGGCACTGTGTAATGCTGATCTTACTGAAGTAAGTACACACATTTATTTACTGGTGGCCCTGTGTAATGCTGATCTTACTGAAGTAAGTACATAAATTTATTTACTGGTGGAGCTGTGTAATGCAGATCTTACTGAAGTAAGTACACACATTTATTTACTGGTGGTGCTGTGTAATGCAGATCTTACTGAAGTAAGTACACACATTTATTTACTGGGGGCACTGTGTAGTGCAGATCTTACTGAAGTCAGTACACACATTTATTTACTGGTGGCGCTGTGTAGTGCAGATCTTACTGAAGTAAGTACACACATTTATTTACTGGTGGCGCTGTGTAGTGCAGATCTTACTGAAGTAAGTACACACATTTATTTACTGGGGGCACTGTGTAGTGCAGATCTTACTGAAGTCAGTACACACATTTATTTACTGGGGGCGCTGTGTAGTGCAGATCTTACTGAAGTAAGTACAAACATTTATTTACTGGTGGCGCTGTGTAGTGCAGATCTTACTGAAGTAAGTACACACATTTATTTACTGGGGGCACTGTGTAATGCTGATCTTACTGAAGTAAGTACAAACATTTATTTACTGGTGGCGCTGTGTAATGCAGATCTTACTGAAGTAAGTACACACATTTATTTACTGGTGGCGCTGTGTAATGCAGATCTTACTGAAGTAAGTACACACATTTATTTACTGGTGGCGCTGTGTAGTGCAGATCTTACTGAAGTAAGTTCAAACATTTATTTACTGGTGGCGCTGTGTAATGCAGATCTTACTGAAGTAAGTACACACATTTATTTACTGGTGGCGCTGTGTAGTGCTGATCTTACTGAAGTAAGTACAAACATTTATTTACTGGTGGCGCTGTGTGATGCTGATCTTACTGAAGTAAGTACACACATTTATTTACTGGTGGCGCTGTGTAATGCAGATCTTACTGAAGTAAGTACACACATTTATTTACTGGGGGCGCTGTGTAATGCTGATCTCACTGAAGTAAGTACATACATTTATTTACTGGTGGCGCTGTGTAATGCTGATCTTACTTAAGTAAGTACACACATTTATTTACTGGTGGCGCTGTGTAATGCAGATCTTACTGAAGTAAGTACACACATTTATTTACTGGGGGCGCTGTGTAATGCTGATCTTACTGAAGTAAGTACAAACATTTATTTACAAGGGGCGCTGTGTGATGCTGATCTTACTGAAGTAAGTACAAACATTTATTTACTGGGGGCGCTGTGTGATGCTGATCTTACTGAAGTAAGTACACACATTTATTTACTGGGGGCGCTGTGTAATGCTGATCTTACTGAAGTAAGTACAAACATTTATTTACTGGGGGTGCTGTGTGATGCTGATCTTACTGAAGTAAGTACACACATTTATTTACTGGTGGCACTGTGTAATGCTGAATTTACTGAAGTAAGTACACACATTTATTTACTGGTGGCACTGTGTAATGCTGATCTTACTGAAGTAAGTACACACATTTATTTACTGGGGGCGCTGTGTGATGCTGATCTTACTGAAGTAAGTACACACATTTATTTACTGGTGGTGCTGTGTAATGCTGATCTTACTGAAGTAAGTACACACATTTATTTACTGGTGGCGCTGTGTAATGCAGATCTTACTGAAGTAAGTACACACATTTATTTACTGGTGGCGCTGTGTGATGCTGATCTTACTGAAGTAAGTACACACATTTATTTACTGGTGGCACTGTGTAGTGCAGATCTTACTGAAGTAAGTACACACATTTATTTACTGGTGGCGCTGTGTAATGCAGATCTTACTGAAGTAAGTACACACATTTATTTACTGGTGGCACTGTGTAGTGCAGATCTTACTGAAGTAAGTACAAACATTTATTTACTGGTGGCACTGTGTAGTGCAGATCTTACTGAAGTAAGTACACACATTTATTTACTGGTAGTGTTGTGTAGTGCAGATCTTACTGAAGTAAGTACAAACATTTATTTACTGGTGGCGCTGTGTAAAGCTTATCTTACTGAATTCTTCGTCAATGTATCCCTTTCTGCACCCATTGTATAAAAAAATTTAATCAACGTGTGGTTGGTTTGATCTCAGTACTTCATTGGTTAAAATTTCGATTATGACGTCAAATTTTCTTGCTTTCCTCTAAATTTCCTATTGTGACGGCATGAAAACAGGCGACTATGCCTGATGACGTCACATAGAAAGAACACATCTTTTTGCAGATCTTTCGAAAAGAAGGAATAAGTTTGCCTGCATGATATTAGAAAAATCATAAGAGAAACAGATTCCACCACCAAATCTCGTGTAATACAATATTTATCCACTCTCAACAGTTAAATTTTAAATATTTAAAACGCTCGTATTACACAACATAGTGACAACATAGGGTGGAAAGTAAAATGACTGTAAGAAATGATTCCAAGTTATTGAAGTACAACATGTATTTGATGTAGAAAAAGTACATAAAAGTTATAAACATCTTAAAATTATTATGACCCAATTCATTGATGTTTTTGTTTCTTTTGCAATAAAAATTAAATCTGTAATTCTGCTGTATAATATTACAATGATAGAATATACAGCCAAAAAAATCAGAATTGGATTAAGAGTAACTTGATAGTTGTCAATGATATTAAAGATGACACTGTTAAATTGTTAATGTATCTCAACATTTTATTCTGCAAAAATTAGACTGCAAGAATAATTGGATTGCAGAAATTAATATTTGAAAAAAACCCATCTCAATAGACTGTCTTCCGATGTTAAAATCTGAAAGTTTTATTACAGCTAATTTTCTAATGCATGTAAAGCAAAACTTTGGTTGGCTTGCTTGCTTTGTTTGTGTAATTGTGTTTACAAGCTTTGTACATAAGATTGACATCTTTAAACAATACATATATGCATAGTTTAACCTTTGAATTTAATAGGGTGTTATTCTAATGATTGTACAATATAAAAACAAAGCAAGCAAGCTAAGTCTTGCTCTACATGCTTTATGAAATTAGCTGTAAAAGTATTGTAAATATTCTTAGACAGAAACAGATCTGGAAAGGTAATCACATTAAGACATCAAAAATAAAACTGAACCCTCAATTGGTGTTAGCAAATTAATATTGATTTTACAAATTAATGAGAACCTTAGTATTAACCTACTATATGTTTTCATGTTTTATAATTTAGAAGAGAATAAGTTAAAAATATATAGATGGAAACTTTTACAATACAAATCAACAAACCACTTATTGTTTAAATGGAAAAAGATGAATGATGGTTTATGTAATATATGTAATGCAGAAGAAGATTATAACCACTATTTTATTTCTTGTCCATTTTTAGAAAGAAATTGTAAACGTTTTTACGAGTTTAAGAGTACCGTTAAAGCAATGAGTCTTCGGATATAATACTTTTGACAAAAAATATTTTGGTCTGAATTATTTTCTAACATTTTTAGGTTTTTCTATATACCAATCATATCATGTATCTAATCAGAAATTGAGAAATGTAAATGTTTATAAAATTTTTGTTCAAGAATACATTCAAGCAATAAAGGATATAAGGAAATAAAATTTAATCCATTACTAAAGTCACTCAAAAGAAGTTAAGATGATTATATAGAATAAAACATAATGCATTAAAATGTTGTACAATTGTATTTCAAGAAATTTACACATATTATTACAATATATTCATATATATACATATATACCAGCAGCCGATTACTAAGTTACATACAAATTAGCAGAACACTAACCCCAAAATGTATGAAAGTACAAAATTGATTTATTCAACAATTAATAGTTTCTGATGTATTAATAAATGTTAATAAATGTTGTATTGAAACATTTCAGGGTGAGAGGGAAAATGAAGACACACCATTTTTCTTTAAAAATACACCTGTTTGTCAGTGTCTTGGATTTGGTATGTTCACTTTCTGTTTTGCTTCTAAATACTTATTTTCATATCTGTCATATGGCCCGAGAACATAGTTATTTCGTTGGGCATTTCTTTTAGAAAATAAATTCAAATTAAAAAAATCGCACCTGCTCTTTCTTAAAAAGATTTTTACAGTGTAGTGTACTACCAGTGAGACAAATAATATCAAAATTATAGAAACTTCTACCAGCTCTAACTCAAAATATTGACAATTCTGTGTTGAGGGGGTGTAAAATTCAGTTTGACAGCTTCAGACGTGATAAAATTTGACCTTTTTGAATTTGACCAAATCACTACTTAACATAAAGATTCAGCACCCATTTTTTTTAACATGTAATTACATCCCCCTACTTAATATTTCATGCATTTAATATCAAGAAATAAATTGGGAAAGTGAATTAAATAAAACATGCAAGTTATACACTGTTTACACTAGGGACTATATTCGTAGACAACGAAAACCAAAGGACGATAACTGTGTCCTTGGACCATATGTTCAAATGATCTTCTTGAATAGATAAATACAATTTAATGAATCTTTCTCAGATGCTGTATTATGACATGTGCACTGTATATTTTATTTTTACTTATATCTGCATAAAAACTTAATCTTCGTTTTCTTTATTCGCAGCATATCATAAATCGGTAAAAATATTTAGATGAAACTATCACAACATTGTAGTAATAGTATATGTACCATTTTAATTAGAGTATCACTTACTAGACATTCTCCTCATTTTTTTCTGTTTTATTCCAAAGGCATTGTTAGAGGGATTGACTCTGTTAAGAAAGAGCTATATATCATCACACCTCTAAACCAACAAGATTTGCAGAAGGTGAATGGAGTAATTAGAGGAAATGTGAACTTACCTAGTCAAGTCTTGTTCAAGCAGGTAATTTTATTGCAAAATATGATGGTCTTAGACTTAGTAAATCAGTGGTCAACAAGTTAAGGCTTTAAAACTGTCATCAACAGGGCTTTTCAGATAAAGGTGAAGGTTGGAACCTATTAAGATGTTTGAACCCTCTGCATTTGTTTGCCCCTGTCCTGAGTTAGTAAGTGATTGTCGTTTGTTGATGTGGTTCATAAGTGTTTTATGTTTTTATATAGAATAGACTGTTGTTTTCTTGTTTGAATTATTTTACGCTAGTCTTTTTGGGATCCCTTTATAGCTTGCTGTTCAGTGTGAGCCAAGGCTCTGGTTAAAGAACATACTTTGACCTATAATAGTTTACTTTTACTAATTGTGACTTGGATGGATAGTTCTTTCATTGGAAAACATACCACATCTTTTTATATCTATTTGATCTGTAACAAAGTTCCATTAAAAGTGAAGATGGAGGTTTTTACTGTTAACCTGAATAAAAACTGCCCACTCATATATGGAAATTAATTTTTAAAATATTAATTCTACCTTTTTCTAACCTTATTCTACCATATTATATTTGCTCATGAAATAAAAAGTCTCTTGAAAAATTAGTACATAATATGAAAAATTACTATGAAAGTCCAATATATATCCAAACTTCAATTTAGATGGCATATCAATTTTTAATGAAAAATAAAGAATATGGCATATTTATTCAAAACCCATAAAACTTGCATGCTCTTTGAATAATCCAAAGCAAAGTAGTAGCTGCTCTTTATTTTGAAAATATATTCAAGAAGAGTGATTATAATACAAAATTTGAAGAAATGTATGGTGATATGATACATATAGATGTTTAATGTTTAATTAGTTAGCTTTAAAACTAGATCTTGTATTTTCAGAAGTGTGATGGGCCAATTCCCTATGTGACAAATCCTATACTGACGACTGGTTCACAGATACTGAGACAAAGAAACCTTAAACCGAGGAAACAGACTCCTGAAAATCAGGAAAAATAAATTCATATACAGCACTGTTGGATTAATTATTCATTTACAATGTCAAGTTAAAGATCAATGAAGCTGTCCATTTAAAAATGTGTGTAAACAGTAGGGGTGAACATATAGAATGTAGTAGTCACTCTTGCAGCCTTTTCAAAACATTTATTTCATTGGAAAAAGATCTCATGCAACACAACTGAGATTTCAAAAACTAGGAAAAGAAGATGTATAAGTTGGGATATAGTTTTATTAGCAGATGAAAGGCCTTGATTGCCCCTCTCTTAAATCCCAACACACATGTGATTGTGGTTTATCTGAATTTTATGTGTTTTGTCTGTCTGTCATTTTAGATTTGGTTTTCTGGTTTCAAATCTATTTTTATGGCCCCACAACAAAGTTGTTTGGGACATTTAGTTTTACCCTTGTCCCTAATTCCGTAATTCCTAAATTCCATAATTTTGTAATTCCCAAATTCTGTAATTCCGTTATTACGCAACAAACCATTATACATTTTTTTTTTCAAAATGGCTTTAGACATTGGACTGATTTTTGGTATGTGAGTTAACCATGATGAGTTGCAGATCAAGTTTGAGTTTTGTTCCGCTTCACTTATATTTGTTGAAATATCGGGCTTTGGACTTTGATAAATTGTTGAAATCGCAGTTATACAGACTTTTTTCTAAAGGCTTTCAGATATTGAACTGATTTTTGGTATGTGAAATAACCATGATGAGTTACAGATCAAGTTTGAGATTCGTTCTGCTTTACTAATTTTTGTTGAAATTACAGGCTTTGAGAAATTGTTGAAAATCTCAGTTATATGGGTTTTTTGAAGGCCTTAAGATTTTGAGCAGATTTAGTAATGTGAGACTACCATCTTGTTTGTGTCTGCATGTGTTGTTGAAATTGCAGATTTTTCAAATTTTTGGAACGGGGCCATTGGTGTCTTTTTTACACATCTAGTTTTAGAAATATTTGTGGGTTTCTTAATAATAATTAAAGATGATAGATCAATAATTTTCACAAGTATGTTCTTCTCCATGATACAACAAAGTTTACTAAAATTTGAGTAAAGAAGTTCATTTGAAGTGAAAAGTTGTACATGAATGATTTTTAATCACTTGAAAACAGGTTTAGCTTCTCTTTATGGTTACCCGTGACAAATTATTATCTGGATATGTAGAAATCATGAAATATGAAACGAAGATATTTAGAGTCGATCAAGATTTTGCTTAAAAGCATAAAAGCAAGGATTGTGCCATAATAGATTTACAAAAAGATCCATAGAATTCCTCATACTGACTGCAGTATATTTAAAGATATTACACTGACATTAACACAATGTTATACATATCTGTTAAACTGAAAAATGATGCATTATTCTTCAATATGTCAAAGATAATATTTCTTAATTCTAAGTCATGTTAAGCTTTGCATATATATTTACAAACAAGCAAAAAAAATAAGGATATTGAAATTCTTAGATATTCAATTAAACATTGTCTATATTTAATCACAAACGCAATTGTTAATGTCTTATGTGGCTAGTCTATCTACTAAAACACTAAGGCAATTGTTAATGTCTTATGTGGCTAGTATATCTACTAAAACACTAAGGCAATTGTTAATGTCTTATGTGGCTAGTCTATCTACTAAAACACTAAGGCAATTGTTAATGTCTTATGTGGCTAGTCTATCTACTAAAACACTAAGGCAATTGTTAATGTCTTATGTGGCTAGTATATCTACTAAAACACTAAGGCAATTGTTAATGTCTTATGTGGCTAGCCTATCTACTTAAACACTAAGGCAATTGTCAATGTCTTATGTGCCTAGTCTATTTACTTAAACACTAAGACAATTGTTAATGTCTTATGTGGCTAGTCTATCTACTTAAACACAAAGGCAATTGTTAATGTCTTATGTGGCTAGATCTTTATCACATAGCGGTATCCCTTTGAATACAAAAGTAAATATTCTTGTCTTATGTGTTTAAATCTATTTCACATATCGGTATTCCTATGTATGGCTCTGCTGTCGATACATCATGCCACTTAAACTGCTCTGGTTTATACAAGGCTATGTAATCAGTTCCTGTAGGAGAATTACCTTCTGGTTGATAAGAGCCCCAATCAAAATAATCCATTTGTGTACCATCATCGTATTTCCAGTTTAGAGATAAGCGGTCATTTTGGTTATGACTGCCTTGAATGAAGACAAAGTCAATGTTGGCAAGGTACGCATCTTGTGTTTCTGTAATCAGAACAATCCTTATTAATTCCATTCTCAATTTTATACTAATGTACAAGATGTAAACAGTAAATAGTTTTTCAACTATTATTATCTTAATTTTTTCTTCATATCTGTCTTAAAATACAAACACAGTGAAAAAACTAATATTTGCAACAGAGTAACTAGTTGAAAATAATGCAAACACATATAATTTTTTTTGGGATAAATATCAATATTGTTTTCCTTAAACTACAGTAAGAATATTTTGAACTTTGAAGGAATAATGCCAAGATAATTATGATACCATACTAGAAAAGATTTTTATGGCATACTAATCAAGTAAAATTATCCTTAAGACTTATAATTAGTTCAAATATATGTATATCTATGTAAAGATATGGCTTCTGTGAAAATTATTATTAAAAACGTAAGCTATTAACAATAACCGAGAGATTTGATCAGTTACAGTTATCAGATTTGAGATACATGTAAAAAGATTGAACAGTTACTTGCTACATTAAATTTTTCACATGTTTGGAAAAATCATGATACTATTTCAAAAAGCGTTTATTATATGCAATTCATACCAAACTTAATGATAGATATCTTAATTATTGGAAAGAAAATATATTTTGTGATAATAAATCAGTACATGGTAATAAGCTGAGAACATATAGACAGCTTGAAGAAAATTATAAATTGGAAACCTATGTATTGTTAAATATAGACAGAAAAGTAATAGGTCATTTTGCTAAAATTCGTATTAGTAATAGTGTTCTTAGAATTGAACAAGGGCGTCACACTGTGTACTGTAACTAATTCAGATGTTTCTTTCAATCTTGAATTATATGAGCAATACAAACTATGTGAAGATGATAATCTATGAAAGTTTGCTTCGAGAAACGGAAATTTTTTCTAATCTAATGTAATATAACGATGTACACGAATACATTGAACATCGAACCCTTATTATATAGTCACATGGCAGTTAGAATAGTAGGATAGCTATCTTTAAATTCCTATCAAATTGTTGAATTTAACTTTTAATATCAAGCATAAGTTCTTTGAATAAGACTATTCAGAGAAATATACATTAAAACTGACAAACTAGTATTAGTATGTGCTATATAACTTTCAGTTTGATATTGCAATATGTAATCATTCATTTCCAGCTCACTTTGAAGCTTTTTATCATAATTTGGCATGTCTTGTTATTAATTGCAAAGTTATTTTAAGTATATATTATCGGCCATAAAAAATTTGGCCAGTTGAAACCATTTTTGTCAAGAATCATCCTTTGGATGTGGATATTTCAATCAACAAAAGGACTAAACTTTATAAAGTAAAAAGATATGTTAAGAATGATAAGCAAAATACTCATCAAAGATATCGTCAGGCTTATTACTTTGTACGTCAAACACATATTTTGCCTATAAAAAGACGCATTAGTGATGCTCTGATAAAAACTGAAAAAAGCCAAATAAAGTACAATGTTTAGTAGCATTAAACGTCAAAACTTGCTAATTTGTTTGTCAATTACAGCCAAGACAATCTACTCATGGGGTAGAAAATCCATAGTATTTCAAGCTATTCGAAGTTAGTCAAATATGAATACGACAATATCAATGATAATTTCATGTCAATAGCGTACCTATTATTTATTCTTATCATAGATGGTTCTTCTAACACTGAACGTATAGCAAACTTTAACATACAAACTATGCAAAAGTATCAAAGTAAATAAATCTTGACTGGTCATGAGGGTTATATACTATGTCCATAAAGATGAACTATGCTATTAATTCTAGTACAACTGCATACCAAATAAAATTGTTGAAAAATATTTTTTGAATATCATGTAGGCTCCAATAAACAATTCAACTGGGCTTCACATTTGTGTGGTTTATATGAACTGCTTAGCAAAGCAATTCAGGGGAAAGTGATGAAACATAAACAATCAATATATATTTATATGATTCGGATACATGGTCAGAAAACAAAGTGTTGACGTACATATAACTTACTCAAATATTTAACAATATGGTACTGCTTTGCCTTCGTATCAATTCTCATAAAAAAAGCATTTTCCTGTTCACATTTTCTTTTAGCTTGCTGGTATAGGTAGGAAGCTCCACCATGGTGTAGCAACTTGTAGCAGATATTTAAATTCTTGTCATACAAATATTCATTGTCGTGTGGGCAATTTTCTATAACAAAATATTATTGAGAGTATTAACGATTTACTTGTACCTGTGGTTTGGATCTGACAATAATCTTATTTTCTCCATATTTTCTCTATTCGTGTATTCTCTCTCATTAGCAAGAGTGAGGAATTTTTGTGAGAACATCCTAATTTTAAATATCGCCTCAGAGTGAAGCCGTGTTCGTCACTAGATATACACATACTTTTCGAACAGTGATGTTCCTTTGGCTATTAAATGATGTTAATGAATCCCAACTAGTTCGCTATGGTCGTGTCTGTAGTGACTTTTTATAGAACATTCCAAGTCTGATTCTGGTAAATTATTAATCCAGTATTTCGGTCTCACAAATTTCTCACAAGCTTTGCTATTTTTTTTATGGATACCTTGTCATTTTTGAGGAAAAGTCTATGTAATGGTGTTGGAGATTTTGTGATTTTGAACTAATTTAAATAACGGTTAACCTATTTAAAATGCTATCTACTGCATGTAGAATTCATGCAGAAATGTTTTAGGAAATAAGATTACTTCATATTTTTTTTAAATTTTAACCGAATATTCGAAGGAAAAATCCTGATAAGAGATATACGCCAAACAGTTTCCGTTCATTAACATGAAAACGTTCGACGATTTTTTTTCCAAATTAAGATATGTTGTTTCTGTGACTAAAGGAAGCTGATGTTAAATTTTCGCGATTTTTTTTTTTTCTTGTTGGTGAGTTATAGCTATTTCCAAGAATTTTTTTTTATGTAATTCTTATTATTATTATCTCCATTCTGTTTAAAGTGGAAAAAATAATCTCAAAACATTATAATTATGATAAATGACTTTTTAAATTTTCTTTTCTTTTCTTTGGTAAATTTTGTAACATCACATATAATGTAAAAAAAAAGTGCTTAAATCATATCTCATTAAAAAAAAAGTGTTTAAATCATAATAAATTATATTTATGAAACAGTGGTTAAGTTATAATTTAGTGGTTAAATCATAATTATTTTGTTTCGAAAATACTGGTTAAATCGTATCTAATTTTAGAGAATTATGTTTTTATAATTTATTTAGTTTGAGTTATTTCCATTTGAACAACACATTTTATGGATAATCATAAATTAAATAAAAACCTGTAAATTTTTTTAAGCCCAGTTTTCAAGATGGTTTAAATCAGGGTCCAAAATCAAACTTTGGTTGATTCAACAAAAAATTATTTATAGGATTCTTCGAAAAGTGGGATCTAATAGATACAGGAAGATGTGGTATGAGTGCTAATGAGACTACTCTCCATCCAAGCATCAATTTATAAAAGTAAACATTTATAGGTCAAGGTATGGCCTTCAACACGGAGTCTTGGCTCAAACCGAACAGCAAGCATTTAGAGATTTTGGATTATGGGCTCCTTTATCAAATTAGTCCACAAGAAGGGAAAAAGAGAACAGAGGAACTGTCAAACTCATAAATCACAGACAAAGAAAAAAAATGGAAAGTTCACAAAGTTTCTTAAATAAATCTTTTGTTTGATTTCATGATTATATGCCGATTCTAACAATGTACTTAGAAATTGAATAATGGACCATTATAGGTAAATCAGGTCCAATTTCTAATTTTGAGTTCTTTGACCACATTCATTTAGTGTCACAAACCTATGCTATATAAAATATTCAATCATAGTCCAAATTCAGAGCTTTTTAAAGCTCAACTGTAGTGTCAACACTTGCTCAATTGTTCGACCGCTGCAGGAAATCCGGTTGCTGTCACTCTGACAGCCTCTTGTTAAGTACTAGTATATAGTTACACATTACTTTTGTAGTTATATGCAAAATCTAATATATGAACCTTTGAGTTTTTCCAATGTTTCTGTAACTTGGCTTGCAATCTAAATTGTGTTATTGGAGAAGAATATATGATACAATATATGTTAGGTAATGTAAACATACGAGCCGATTGATAAAATTGAGAATGGACATGGGGAATGTGTAAAAGAGGGACGAAAGATACCAAAGGGTTCAAAACAAACTGACAACGCCATGGCTAAAAATGAAAAAGACAAACAGAAAAACAATTGTACACATGACACAACATAGAAAACTAAAGAATAAACAACACGAACCCCAAGAGAGACGACAATGTATGCAACCAATTTATTGGGTAATCCTCGATTAAAAACTGCTCCCTATTCAGTTAAACCCCCTTTCTATGGGGTTCTGCTCAGTACTGTTGAATTTCCCAGACATGTTAAAAGTAAGGTTTGTAATGGGCTACCACACAAGACGATTGACAATAAAAAATACAGAAGAACAAAAACCAAGTTTTAAATTTTGATTGGAATGAAATTTAAGGCTCATTTGACGCTATAACGGCAGAGAAAAACAGTCGGACATTTGACGCTTGACGATAAAAGACATTTTTACCGTCTGTGTGAACTACACTCAGAAATAAGTGATGTACAAAATATAAACATGTACCTTGATAGCAGGTAAATAAAATGTCCCATTCAGCGCGACCACCACCTCTGTCACTGCATGCAACATATGGTTTCCCTACAAGCTTGAATTGGTGTTCGCATTTAAATTTAACTCCATGTTGAACATCTCTTGTGGGTCCAAAATATTCATCTGGTGACGCATATAAAACATTGGGAAGCTCACCCGAACAATCTGAAATATTGCCTTAAATATCATTAATTTGTTGTATCATTTATGCCCATACTAGATAAATCGAATATTATGAGCAAAATCAGGATGTTAAATTTGATGTACGCCTTTTTGTGATTCTCCGTTACATTTGTTGTTTTTATAGTGATTAAGATGATAACACAATGTTGACTGCTGTACCCCTATTTTTTACATTTTCATCTATTGTGTTTTTTTGTTTTGTTCACGCATCGTTGACAATGTAATGGAATTTGATGCGACTGTCATACAAGTGAGAGGTTTAGCTAGCTATAAAACCAGGTTCAATCCACCATTCTTACATAAGAAAATGCCTGTACCAAGTCAGAAATCTGACAATTGTTATCCATTCGTTTGATGTGTTTGAACTTTTGATTTTGCCATTTGATTTGGGACTTTCCTTTTTGAATTTTCCTCGGAGTTCAATATTTTTGTGTTTTTACTTATTAATAAATACTAGTGTTTAATAACTCGAGGAACAATGACGGGATATAAAAAAATTTAAGGAAGAAATTCCTGTTACAAAATGACACACATTTTGGGGTACCGTTTTGCCTTGATGCCCGATCGAATAGCCATATTTACGATTACATTACCAATGATTCAAAACATTTTAATATACATTGAAAATTTGATTACCGACTTTGTAAAAAAAGCCATGTAAAAACTTCACTAAGTTTAAATAGGACAACGTTTTGAATTATGTTTGAAGATGTTTACTGGGAAATTTATCTGACAGGAAGAGAAGACGAAAATTATAACTGTTCTATACTTTTCTATTTACGGTTAACAAGCTCAAAATTGTTTTTTGCAATTTGTACAACCCTGTTTACAGAGCAGAACCGTATATATAGTTTGCGAAATGGCATATTAGTTATCAAAGGTACCAGGATTATAGTTTAGTACGCCAGACGCGCTTTTCGTCTACATCAGACTCATCAGTGACGCTCATATCAAAATCCTTATAAAACCAAACAAGTACAAAGTTGAAGAGCATTGAAAATCCAAAATTCCAAAAAGTTGTGCCAAATACGGCTAATGTAATCTATGCCTGAGATAAGAAAATCCTTAGTATTTCGAAAAATTTTAAGTTTTGTAAACAGGAAATTTATAAAAATGCCCACAATATTGATATTCATGTCAACACCGAAGTGTTGACTACTGGGCTGGTGATACCCTATAGACTATGCAATTACACTGAATAATCCTTCGAAAAGTAAACTGGAATCCGCTTATATAACGCTACACTCTATCGATGTCTAAAAACAAAGTGTAGTAGTCAGCCGAGAACCAACTTCTTCGAAAAGCCTATAATATTTAGACTTGGGGCCAATTACATTGGAATGTAATTAATTAAATTGAACATTTCATTCCAAAATGATCAATTACATATAGGACAGATAGGTTTAATCCATCATTTTCAAATTAAGGAAATGTCTGAACCAAGTCAGGAATATCACCTTTGTTTTCAAAAATCAAAAGCACAAACATATCGAATAAATGGAAAACAAAGGTGATATTCCTGACTTGGTTCAGAAATTTCCTTAATTAGTAAATGGTGGATTAAACCGATTTGTCTATATGTCCTATTGAGTAAAGGAACTGTAATTTAACAACAACAACAACAAAACTGTTAGTCACTGAGTGTATCATAAAAAAGTAAAATGACAAAAATACCGGAGTTCAAGAGAATTTTAGAACAAAAAGTGTTTATTTTTTTCAAATGGCAAAATACTTTGTGTTCTAACATTCTCTTGCATTTCGGTATTTTTGTCATTTTTTTTCCTTATGATACACACAAGGACCAACAGTCCACCTGTAGAATATAAACCAAGTGAGAGTAATAACATTTAAAGTACCAAATAATTTCGGATTAATCTTTTAAATGAATGCAATATTTTTATTATGCAATTATTATGTAATCAATTGTTATGTAATTAGTGGCAATATCTGGGTAAGTTCACTTAAATGAATTTAGCTCTAACATCTCTTTAACTATACAGAAAATTTTAACGAAATCTTAATCAACACACCATGGGCTTCAAAAGGTTGTCTCAGATTGTCTCTATGGTATTCCATTCTCTAATAAATCTTTAATTAGTGTAAACATCCTAACCACATAAAAGAAGATAATGTTTAATTAGGTGTGAAATTTGTTCTATACATTCTATCTGAAATCTGAGACACCCTTTTGTAGATAATGGCCATAGGAACAACATATAATGCAATCAACCCTCTAGGGATACCTATGCAGAAGCTAATTTCATTTGAAAATGGAAATTTGGTGAAAAATATTTTAGACACAGTCAACATTATAATTTGTTACATAATTGTTGCATAATCCTAACATTGCATTTATTTGATAGAGTAATCTGTAAGCTATCCAAAACTACCATTTTTATAAATTTTCAAACATTATTAAGAAAGTTACAGCATTTTAAAACTTTGAAGTTGGAGTTATAAAATCTTTGTATTGTGCTACCTTAACAGCATCAAATGTAAACGTTTCATATAGTATATATGGAACACAATATAAGAGTTTCATATCGGACTTTATCATAGGGTCGTTAGGTACAACATTTCCCTTTTAATAGTACAGGATACCTAGTAAATGCTTATCTGGTCTCTAACCAAGGATTAAATTTAAGGTAATGTGGCAGTTAGGATTATTATGTTATAATTATTTCCCTTGTTAGAAACTATAAATTTCATGTTTCTTTATTTTATGATTTAGATGAAGCTTATTCAGTATATATTTGTTAAATTACATAGCTTTTGCTATTTGAATTCATTGGTTAAAGACATTTATTTATATTGTAAAGTTAAATATTTGCACCGTCGCAAAACCTTCGATTACCTTCTGTGAAAACTTATATATTTTATAAAAGTCGTTTTAGATTATTATGTTGAATTCTCTGAGGGCTGACATTCAGTCCCACTAAGGAAAGCCAAGCTTTCCCACCGGTATCCAATAGGTTAGTGCATTTGCTACATGCCTCCTCAGTACGGTATTAAATTGAAGTTTTATTGAATGCTCCATATCTACACTTTTGTATTTACATAATAAAAGTTGTAATTTGTTAATTAAATTATATATTGTTTTCATTTTTGGTTTTTATTTACTTAGATTTATTACAGCTCATCACTTTTGGCATCAGTCGTTTTCCGCACACATCAGTTTACAAACTAGAATTAGCTGTGGTCCGCACCCCCGAATCTTAGGCAAAATTGTTCCTGCTACAGTAACATACATATGGATTCAATGCAGTTAAGTTATTGCAAGAAAAACAATAGTTATCAAAGGTAATAGAATTATATTTGAATACGCCAAATTCTCGCGTTTCGTCTACATAAGACTCATCAGTGACGCTCAGATCAAAATAGTTACTAAGCCAAACAAGTACAAAGTTTAAGAACATTGAGGAACCAAAAAGTTGTGTCAAATACGGCTAATCTAACACCATCGATGATTTTAAGCTTATTTGACAAATTAGATCAAATTGAATGCTTTAAACGAAATACAGTTTCAAAATCATTACAATACTTGCATGCAACTTTACACTCAACACCAGTACCAACATGAAAGTAACATCTTTGGCCATCTGCACAGTGGTGGTCAATGCACTTTCCAGACAATTTCTGTAATTGACAAGACAATATGTCAGTAAATAGTTAGTAAATTGGGCTTTCATTTCAATCTATGCTTTCCATTGATATTAACTTATCTGTTTCCATGGCTATTGTACTATTCACTTGTTGCTAACATTCTTTTTATAAATGCCACCAGTTTGAAGACGAAACGCGCGTCTGGCGTAAATAAAAAAATCAATCCTGGTATTTATGACGAGTTTATTTGAACATTATTAAACGAAAAATGGTAATGTCTCCATACAATCGTAAATTACAAAGCCAATTTAATTGTTTTGACATCGACAAGTTTAAATGCTGTTATAGTTCCATTATATTTAAGATAATCATTGAAACAGCATTTTTTTTTTAAAATACTATGATTATAAGGACAAATATAAAAATCAGTCAAAAGATTGACAATCTTTGCATCCTTTTCCATGCACAATATTAATGAGCCATATAAAAGGCCGTTAGTTTTCTCGTTTGAATTGTTTTATTAGTCATTTCGGGGCCTTTTATAGCTGACTATGAGGTATGGGCTTTGCTCATTAATGAAGGCCGGACGGTGACCTATAATTGTTACAGTTTATATGGCTCTTTAATATTGTGCATGGAAAAGGATACAAAGATTTTTAATCTTTTGACTGATTTTTATATTTGTCCTTATAATCATAGTATTAAAGGTTTTACTGTTTCAATGATTATCTTAAATCTAATGGAACCTACAGATCAGTAATAATGAAAGTTTTAAACTTATACAGGGGATCACTTCATTGAAACATTTTATAATCTTTACCTTTGACCATGTTGATATGTTACTATGAACACAACCTTCATCATGAAGAAAAACATTACAGTTAGACTCTCCATTCTTATGACGTTCTAGCAATTCACACAAATGCCAATTATGTCTATAATTTAACGAAAAGCATCCAGTTGTGAGAAAACATTCCTTTGCACATTCCAAAAGGCTAATACTATCAATCCTTCGCAGCACTCCTAACGAACAGCAACCACCCCATAGTAGGTTACCAAGACCAGGAATACTAGGTCTGAGACACTCTTTGTCTTCAGGGTGACATACGTCTTCGAATGTAGAACACAACGTCGAAGCAATAGTCAAGTTGATAGCGAATAGTTTACTGATAAGTATTAAATCCATCTCATGTTCATAGCGACAACAATTTTGTTCTTCTATTCTTTAAATGGTAGTTTAATTGGTATGTATTTCATTTATATTTTATAAAACAAAATCACTATAAAATGTGCAGCGATCACTAATCCATCGGATTAATAGCGATTAGAAATTGCAGATTGTATTTGTTAACAGATATAATCAATGTGTTGCGTGATATCTTATTGGCAGCTGTCAAATCTATTTTCATAAATGTTTAATATACAAGATATATACTAGTATTATATGTGAATTCTAGAGATAATATCGATTTATAAATTGCTGTTTGATGGCATATCGATGTCGTAATCGTCTACCGAATGCATTTTTTTCCAGATGATAAATTGAGTATACATGTATGGATCGTTATGAAATTGTACCACAAGGTTCAATATCATAAAAAAGCTTGGGATAAAACTAGGGAATATTGGCCTAACCGTTCAAGTATTTTGGACCAAAGTGACCCAAAACAAAGCAATTTTTCTGGTTTCTGGACAATAACATAAGTATAAGTAAGTGTATAGATTTGAATCAAAATGCATCAAAAAGTTCCATACCATAAAGAAAAGATAGGATTGTGAATGTTTGGAGTTCTGCCTAAAAATAAGGGGCCATAAACGGATGAAAACCTATCAATTTTAAAACTTTGTTTGAATCGCATAATTTTAACCAATGTCAATGGGGTTTAAATTAATATTGAAATATATTTTTTTTTATATGTATTCTTATTTGAATATATCAATCCATTTCAATATTGATTTGAAGATTTACTATAAATACTTAAAGGAGCACTAGCTGTCAAATTCATGTTCACCGATTTTACTCAATTTCTCACATTTGATTTTTAACTAAATTAAACATTTATTAAAATTATAAATAGTATGAAATAAACAATTTATAAGACATGAGCTCGATAACACGTATCTTCCTTTCGCGTGTTCAATGATTCGCCTTTGTTTCACTTTCAATGTTGACACTCTTTTCCTTTGAATAACCGGACACACACAATTCATGCCCTATCCATCTGTAGCTAAGGGATTGAATTGAAGTTCACATGAATACGGAATCAATGAGGTCGAACTATTCACTTGTAAGCATGCGGCGAATCTCATTGCAATGTAATGCATTATATTACAAGTACACATTACATTTGTAAATATTATAATTAAAGTAATATGAAACTTCAAATTACAAAGAAAAAAATTTGCATATGTTTTTGTATCAAAATGGCTAGTTTTTATAATAAAACTTGTGTACATATACTTTTTTCTCAAGAAAATTCTATAATTTCAGCAAACAATTCGCCAACATGTTATCCGTATGCAGCGTAACCTTTCTCGTAAAAAATCGGTGATAGCAATACGCAAATGCAGATGGAAAACCAAACGTAAACATTGCTCCGTCATCAAGATAAACCACCTAAATATGGATGCTTCTTTGTTGATTGTTGTCAAACGGGTGACGATCGTTAATATTTAGCTTGAGGCCTTCACAGAAAGGCAACAGTAGTATATCGGTGTTCAAAACTCGTAAATCTATGGACACAAAACAAAATCGGTGTAACAAACTAAAACCAAGAGACACGCATTAAATATCAGAGGAGAAAAACGACACAACATTAAAATGTAACACACACAGAAACAGACTAAGCATTAGACAAAATCCGATGAGAATAACAAATATAAGATCAAAACGAAATACATGAATTTGGGATAGAAAAGTACCGTGACACGTCTTATAGTAATGTGAATTCCCACTCAAATATAAGAGAAAACATACGACACAACGTAAACACAACGTTAAAATGTTACACACAGAAACGAACTATGATATAACAATGGCCATTGTCTGACTTGGTACAGGACATTTTTAAAGAAAATAAAGGTGGGTTAAACATGGTTTTGTGGCATGCCAAACCTCGAACCTCACTGACAATGTTAAATATAACATTAAAACGACAACATAATATTACAGGACTACAATACAAATACATAGGAGATCGTATTTAAGACAAGGACACACACAAATAATAGATAACAAAAGGCATCAAGTTAATAATTCAATACGCCAAAAAAAAACGCGCCTCGTCCACACAAGACTTACCAGTGACGACCAGATATAAAAGTTCGAAAGTCCAAAAAGTACAAAGTTGTACAGCACTGAGGATAAAAAAAAATGAAAAAAGTTGTGCCAAATACGGCTAGAGTTTTCTGCTTGGGATTAGGACATCCTTATTATTTAGAACAATTTTAACAAATACGCTGAACGATTGAAATATGTTTTGACGCTTATACGAAATTTATGCCAAAAAATGTGATTAAATCGTGCACAGAAGACTAACTTTATGGTATATGCATGCATTGATTCAAGAATTGGATAAACATTAATTTTCACAGGTCACTCATTTCATATGACTTTAAGTAAAAAGAAGTCAAAACATTTTGAAAAACAATACGAAGTAACACAAGATTCTAGCATATACAATAACTGTTCCATATACATATCTAATTTAAGTGTCAAGTAAAAAGTCTATTCAATACAACTATTACATTTCAACATCATAAAGGTTTTTTTTCTAAAAAGGAAAGACAGAGATGAAGTTTAAAAGGAAAATTCGCAAAAAAATTTAATATGTTCATCCTACATAAATACGCATATTCCCAAAACATTCAAGGTTGTAGATAAGTGAGTCATTCGATTTTCAAAACCGACTACTAGTATCAATTATGTGCAAGTCGCCATCTTGAAAACTTATAACCACGGATAACTAATTCCCACAAAGTCCTAGTACGTAGCATGACATGTCCATTGACCAGTGTCAGAAGCCTACATAGTTTTCAATATCATAAAATCAAGTAATGCTTTACTAAGATTGATTAGAATATTTATAAAAAATAATTTCCAAGCATTATATACAAAAAACACTCAGCGTATAATGCTAAAGTCAGGTTTAAAAGCTGTGATGACAAATGATCAAACATCGGATTTAGCTCGTCGTTATAATGTTGCATTTTTGCCCTGACATATAGTATCGATTATCATATAGGAATAAAGTTCAAGGAGTGGGCTCAATAAAGTGAAAAAAGACCAAAGATACTTATTCTGGAGGAATTATGAACTGAGCTTTATTGCTATGCTCTCATTTAGATTTAAAAAAAAGGAGTTGATATCTTATGCTTTTTTCTAATGTATTTTTTTGTTTATTTTTGGTTTTTACCTAACTTGAACAACATTCACAAATTTGTCAAAAGTAATCGGCATGGCTTCATAATTACCAGGGTAGTGTAAAAGGGACACACTAAAAGTTATTCTAACGGTAGACTTCCTGGCAAGCTTGTTTAATTTGATACACAATGAACAAGGTACATGAATTACGTGCGTGATGACGGGTGAACCAGGTGTGCAAGGGTAAAATTCATAAAATATGTCATACCAATAAACTGTCTTGTGTACAACTGTGTGTTATGATTCTGGTAGTACACGACCGACACTCGGCTAACCGAGAGATAGGTCGGTTAATCTATATTGAGTATGCGGCTATATCGGCAGTGGGTCTGTTTTTTGGGTTGGCTAAAGTCTGTTAAGAGTAAAACTCACAATTTAATGTTAAACTCTGTTAAATATACAGATTTTTTGGCATATTATGAGAATCACATCAAAAAAAGAAAAGTGTCTGACAAAATGATATCTATCATTGAACATTTTCCACCATTAAAACAAATGCATAGCCTGCGCAATTTTAAGTAAAACGAAAAGGCGTCGTGCAAGTATGTGGTTTTTATGCTTGTACGCATACCAATATTTTAGATAAAAGGCCAAAAACTATTTTTAGATATGATTTAAAGGACACAAAGTAGTACTTTGGTTCTAAAAGATCAATTGTCATTGATAAATATTTCATAATTGTTATATAAATTGAGTTATACCACATTTTAATGAATATTAGGGGAATACAGTCTGTTAATGGGTTGGACAATTTGAATCGTGTCAGTTAAGAGTTATTTAGCCACGACAATACTAGTAGTCTTACTACCTTGAGTTTATATTTTCACATTGAAAACAATGATATGTACTTATGACGAAAAAATTACAATACGGTGCAACAGTATCCTTATAGAAAGAGCACTTTTATTTAAAAAAAAAATAATTCTGCATTTCATTAAAAGGGTGTGTCACTTCAAATTAGCGTTATATGGACTGATTGGCCGCTCGAATTCGCATGAATTTATTATTTACGCCAAGTTATCAATCAGCCTTATTTTTTTGTCTGTTCAAAGTCTGTAACATCTATGAATCTGTCATGTGTTGCAATTCAGCTGGTTAAATTCCATTTTTTTGGAATACTTAGGCTTTTCTACCTTAGGAATAGATTACCTTATGCCGGCGGCACACATTGACGGATAGACTATAGCGTGCACTAAACGTACAGAGAAAACTGACAAAGTCGGTATACGTTAGTTGCACGCCATAGGAACGCTTAGCAATCGTTCAAAGCGCGTTGCATAAGTTTGAAGTACGTCGAAATACAAAGGTAAAATTGAGAAAGAAAATTGGGAATGTGTCAAAGCGACAACCCGACAAAAGAACAGGCAACAGACAAAGGCCACAAATGGGTCTTCAATGTAGAAAGAAACTCCCACACCCGTAGGCGTCCTTCAGCTGGCCCTTTAAAAAATATGCATACTAGTACAGTGATAATGGACGTCATAATAAACTTCGAATTATACACAAGAAAATAAAATTAAAAATCATATAAGACTAACAAAGGCCAGAGTCTCCTGACTTGGGACAGGCGCAAAATTGCGGAGGGGATTTAACATATTTATGAGATATCAACCCTCCCCCGATACCTCTAGCCACTAAAGGAAAGTAAATACGCTTGATGAACGCTACAACCCAAGGAAATATTTGGGCAGCATAAAACACATACAACATACGCCAACATACGATTCTTGAACGCCGGATAAACGTTTAGCCTTAGGTACGCTTCTAGTACGCCCAATTCACGCGTGTGACGCCGGTTTTAGTTGTACTTCCTCAATGCTTTTCAACTTTTGTTTTTGGCCTTTTTAACATTTTTTTTACCGTCACTGATGAGTTTTTCGTAGCCGAAACGCGTGTCTGGCGTAAATATAAGGCGCAAATATCAAATTTCATTCCTGTTATCTATGAGGAGTTTATTTCCGGTATGTATTTTCCTTTGTACCGAGTCATCATTCTCATACCAAGCTCTAAACCGTGGTTCTAAAGAAGAAATAGACATTAGTAAGGTTTTTTTATATTATTGTTGGGTGCTGATTTAATGGGTAACAACAAGAAAATTTTATATTCGTGTAAATCACAATAAATGCATAATATTAATTTTATTTTTCGAGTAATGATGTATTCCAATGATATCGTAAGTCATTTAGCCGACTTGCAGTCAGCAAACGTGCTTGTTTTTCTATCGAGTGACCTTCAAGGTTGTGTAGAGAAAGGTGGATGTTGAATGGTTTGTCTGTATTTGTTTGCATAATAAACATATTTCAGTTCATTTGATAAAAAAAATCAAAACATTAAGAAGTTTATCTCTGATTTATGTACTTGTTAACTATTTAAATGACAAATTGGTGCCATTCATATCAATGAAACAGAATCCACATGATGTATGCGACCATTCTTTGATGAAATTAATATTACTCTGATTTTACACTTTTTAAACGCATTTTTATAAATTTTCAGATTCCATTGTCTAAACTTATATTTCATTGTTCATGTGTTGTTTCCATTTATTTTAGCCACTAATATTGGGCCTATCTCTTGATTCAGATAACACCCCATATAACAATTAAAATTAAACTTGTAATGTCATTCATAACTCTTAACAGACTAATTAACAGACCGAGTTTTATACATCCGACCCATTAACAGACCATATTTTTATTAAAAATTGATTTATGTCACCAAAATACAGTTTTTCGTGTAGATTTTTCACATATTGATGTTAATATGGTAAACAAACATAATGCCAGTCTTTTTTCGATGTTCAAAAGATTGTATGCAAGTAAACTCAACCAACTTGTCATTTTTGTGTACATTTTGTGTGTGTAAAATGTGTATAAATTTACTGATGAGTAACTCGCCTTTTCATTTTATAGATCGTTTATTGAAGCTAGAAAAAAATTAATTACACCACTGGATTCAGTACTCCAAATCATTTTGTCAGACATGATTAGTTTTTATGATATAAATATAATTAAAAAGTTACACAATGAAACATGCAGACCTTGCACTGATTTTCACGATAACACCTGATTAACAGACTTTAGCCAACCCGATTAACAGACCCACCGCCGATATAGCCGCATACTCAATATAGATTAACCGACCTATCTCTCGGTTAGCCGAGTGTCGGCCGTGTAGTAGTATATAAGATATATGCATAAAGGGATAAAATGTTATTGTAAGTTGTTTCTCGCGGTTGCAGAATCAACTTATAGCTTTTTTTTCAGAACGTAAATAAAAATATTCACCCGTCTTAATTCCAGATTATTGTTCAGAATGTACAAAATAGAACCTAAGACGATTCGGAAACAGAAATAAATACGAGAAGTTTAGGGTCGGATCCTAAATCTCCATGACTTGAATCACTTGGGTGAACCGAATTTAATAGTGGTTAGGAATTGGAATAGGCCTAATCCCCGTATTATATATTTTCAATTTTACTATTATTTATATTTAAGCTTCAATAATTTTGGGCACGTTATTTATAATCAGTATTACTACATTCCGTTTATACACTCACATGTACAAATAGTAACGGAAACAGTTTCCATTTATCAAGGTCTTTGACTTTTTATCTTGTAATTATCTGTAAAACATTCGTAATGCATTTGCGTCATTCAAAAGATATGAACAACTTCAATATCAAAGCTGCTTACCCTTCCACGAAAATGTTGAATTGCCTCGTCCCCTTTTCCCGATTTTGAGAAGTAAAATTAAGCTACGACTTTATTCTCACTCTAGATATACCATGTAAACAGTGTTATATTTCGAAATGAATGCCGTTTTTTATATTATAATTGTTTATATGCATTCAACATGTGAAATAAGAATATCAATTAGTAAACTTCGGACTATAGAAATGCAGAATATAATGTGCATGTTTGCTTTAGTCTAACGAGATAAAATACATGAAAAACACCTGTCAAATAAAGACAAGCACGCTCAAATCAAAGGAGAACACAAATGTGAGTTAAAGGTTATTGGACTAGGCAAAATTAAGAACTTTTGATCTCGAGTGTATTTGTAATAAATTGATGTGTTTTATAGTAAATCTCATTCCGATATCCAAATGATATCAGAAAATCTATTTCATTTTATATAATTAATCTTCCCGATCTCAAGATTTAATGCCAAACGCAAGAAGTATGACAGGTACACCTTTCATTTGGTCATGGCTTTCAAATGTCTAAATTTAAGTGTTTCCGTACACTTTTTTTTTGTTAAGGACACGTTACTAGTAAACTCGTTAATAAAACTAGTTCTATTTTTCATTTTTCTTTTTTGGACATAAAACACGATAAGATTGTTTAAAAAACTAGTTCTATTTTTCCTTTTTCTTTTTTGGACATAATACACGATAAGATTGTTTATCGTTTCATTGTAACACTGAATTTCGTTTCCTGACTTTAACTGAATTGTTCATTTCTTAGTTTAATTGATTTCAAATAACATACAGCATCAAATATACTTAAATAATACCACGGCTCGTGGTTTCTCTGTTTGAGTGACGTCCTGTAATAAAACGTAATCGCGATTCATACGTGTTTACATTTAGGAAAATGGAAGACACGTCTGCTAGGGCAAACAACTATAATGACCGTTTTGCTGTACGTTCGGAAGCTGACAGAGATAAACTCCTCAGCAACAAGAATGCTGAGAGCACCAAAGCAACCACCAAATTTGCAGTCAAGACTTTTCATTATTATCGCATGTCAACGGCGAACTACCTAACGACAGTAACCATTGGCCTGCTACTCGACATAGCTCTTGTTCAACTGCTTGACAATTTCTATCCATCACTGAAAAACAAGAATGGAGAAAAATATGCTGTTTAAAGCTTGAGGTCAATACGAGCCGGCATTCAAAGGTAGGTACACTATAGTTGCATTGTGAATGTTAACTGTTTACCAAAATAATAATTCAGGTCGATATTTCTGGAATTTTATTTGTGAAAGTGTATATAATGGTGAAATCTCTGTGTGGGATTATCAAAAGTATATACTTATCACTCAATTCAATCTAAACATATAACAACTCTGAGTGGCAGAGGTTTCGAGCACAGAAAAATGGAAATTGTATCTAAGCACAAGTCACTATAAAGTATTGAAAGCTACTCACGGGACTCTTCACACCCACGATTACTTTTTTCAAAAGCTCTTGCATAAAACAATATTACAGCAATACGAGAACAATGCAATAAACACTGTCTCATTCTGCTTCTGCTGTTGCAGTACCACAAACTGTTCAAAACACTACTGCATCTAGTACATGTATGCAACTTAATGATATTGATTTTTCTCGATTTCAGTATTATCAGTGAGTCCGCAGTGTTTGATAAAGGACTGAAAGAAATTAGCGCCTTTCAAAACAATGTGCAAAACAATTATTCAAAACAGAGTCCATGAGCATTAGAAATGATCATAGCATTAATTTTCAAAAGGTATCCGGTGGAGTCCTCAATTTCTATGCTTCTAAAGACTAAATCTATACATGCTCAACTATGCGGATTTTTTTCCAGTTGAACATTTTCCTGTTTTTGTTTTATATTGCAGTTGTTATTGAATTGTTTACCATGTGTTTTTGTAACTTATAGAACTTAGAAAAAAACTTTCTTTTGTATTTCATAAACTGAAAAATTGCCCTCAAATGAATAGCAGTGACTTATAGTTATTTGAAACTATGACAGGTCTTCACTCTTTCCTATAGAAATACTTTAACTTGAGTTTACTTTGAAAAATTCTAATTTATGAATTATTTTAAAAACATCGTTTGTCAATGAAAGAAACATAATAGTTATTGAAAAACCGGTCATTATCGTGATATATGGACAGTCCATATTTAAACTATAAGTAAAAAATCGCCAATTTTCCCTTTAATATTTATTTGAATATTCTTTTTTCCTAGTCAATTTATATGATGAAATCTATAAAAGAACATCTTCTTCATGTGATAGCAATGTTTTGTGATATTTGAAAATAAAATTATTGTTCAAAATTAAATGAAACTCATGAAACTTTTTAGAACCGTCACGTTGATATTTTGAAGTTTCAAAATGGGGGATAACAACCACTATTGTTTTCAATTGCAAATCTAGTTATGTCACCCATAACGAAAGTCGCAGCTATATTGCTTTTCTTCGTTTCTCGGTGAATATGCTTCTGGGTAACAAGAACACCAAAGAAGTTGCAAAATGGTAATGGCAACGAACGGGAAAAGGCCACATTTGTTATTTAAAATCCAATCCATTACTATTTTCGACTTTTGCATCGAGAGAAAATTCCAATCCATAAGTGGAACAAAAACGCCCTCAGAAATAAAAGAAAAAAATATAGTCTGGCAGCATTTGTTTTTTATAAATATTTCAGGGTATTTTTAGGGAAGAAACACTAGTAGATGATCTCACTAAATATTTTACTTGTACAGAAAAATGTTTTTGGAATATGTGTAAGAGGAGTATTTATAGTTTTTATTATACCTGATTTGTTATTGATAACTTGGATTATGTTACATGTTTTTTTTTATATTGAATGCATCATTTAAAACAAAAACAAACAAAAAAATCTTTATGATTTATAAAGAGAGAAGAAAATAATTTGATGATCTCATTTCATCGATGGATTTTAGAATCGTTGATTTTAGAAATATAAAACACGGTAAATGAATAGACTGACGTCACAGCTGTAATTAAATTAAGTAATAATTCATGGAAGCCATAGATGTGTTGCAAAGTTACACATGGCATGGGCCGTGGTATTCGAATTTTATCCTGAGCGATAGCTTCCATGAATTATTTCGATTCTCATAGGACAAATATGGTAATGTTAAAACTAAAGCGAGGGTGGGTGTGCCGTATGTGTTGCTCTTCTTTTTTACTCCCTGTTCAAAAAGCTCAAACATTCTATGCATTGCATGGAATATTTCACGAACCCAGCACTTACCATTTTTTTTATTTACATGATTTTCTCGTCAGCTACCGTCAAATCCAAGGTTGACATTTCGTAACTAAGGAGTTGGATCGAGAGAAGCTTTTGATCCATAAGTGGAACAGCAAAAACCCTCAGAGTTAAAGGAAAATATGGTCTGATAGTTTCCAATTGAAAACAACTTTTTTTCAGAACATTAATTTATATATACAGTTCATATTTCTTTTAGGAAGTAACACTAGATGATAATCTCACAAGATGTTGAATTATTGGTATAGTAGCAGTATATATGATTGTATTTATCATATACCTCATATATTGTTGATAAATTTAATTTTGTTATAGTTTTTTAAATTGGCTATCGTATAAAAAAAATCAATTAACTTTATCATTCATAAGTAAAGAAAAATATGATTACCTAACTTTTTTGGTGGATTAAACAATCGTTGATTTTCGAAATAGAAACCACGGTAAATGAATAGGCTGACGTCACAGCTGTGATTAAATAACCAACAGTAAACGTTTAGTTTTTATATCATATTGTTTATTGTGCATTGGCTATAATAATGCTAGACTTACATATCTTATAAAACGATTGTAAGAAGTAAATATTCATCTCATCATGATTAGACTTTAATAAATCATTGTATATAATAATAGTATTATGTGTGATTCCCTCAGAAAGAGATTGATTTCAAACACTCTCGACATTAAATTCAGAATCAGTAAGGCAGGAAAACATTATCACTTTTATATAGTTGTAGGATTGAACTTATCTGTAGATAGTGTTTGAATTTATGTCTCAATTTCTAACAGTCGTTACTACAATGTAATGTGTCAAAGCTTTTCTTTATTTTTTGACAATACATTAAAGAAGAGGGATTATAATTGATTAAATGTATGATGATATGATAGTTGTATTTTATGTTTAATAAGAAAGCTATAAAAAAGAAGTTGTATTTTCAGAATTGTGATGGATCGATTCCCTATGTGACAAATAAAGGCAACAGTTGTATACCGCAATTCAAAACTCATAAATCCATGGACAAAAAACAAAATCGGGTTAACGAAATAAAACTGAGGGAACAACGACACAACACTGAAATGTAACACACACAAGCATCAGACAAAATCCCACGAGAATAACAAATATAACATCAAAAACAACTACACGAATTTGGGATAGACAAGTACCGTGACACGTCTTATCGCAATGTGAATTTACACTCAAAAATAAGAGAAAACAAACGAAGCAACGTTAAAATGTAACACACACAAAAACGGACAATAATATAACAATGGCCATCTTCCTGACTTGATTTTTAATGTGGGGGGGGGGATGTTGAACCTGGTTTTGTGCCAAGCCAAATCTCGCACTTTAATGGCAATGTTAAATATAACATTGAAATGACAACATAATATAACAGGACTACAACACAAATAAATAGGAGAACATATTAGACAAAGAAACACATGATTAATACATAACAAAAAGCATCAGCTTTAAAGTTCAATACGCCAAAAACGCGCATCGTCCACACAAGACTAGACGACACAAGACGCCCATATATAAAAGATCGAAAGTAAAAAGAAGTACAAAATTGTACAGCACCGAAGATCAAAAGTTGAAAAAGGTTGTGTCAAAGACAAGTCCTATACTGACGACTGCTACACATATACTGAGACAATAATACCTTAAACCAAGGTAACAACTGAAACTCTGAAAATTGGAATTATAAATTCATATACAGCACTGTTAGTATGTTATTCATTTACAATGTCAAATTAAATATCTATAAAGCTGTCTGTTTGAAAATGTATATAAACAGTAGGGGTGAACACATAACACCATATAATAAATCTTACTGTGTTCTCTAAGTATTTCTGAAGTATCATATTCGGCTGTATTATTCAGAAAAAGATATAATCCAACACAACTAAGAATGCAAAAACTAAGATAAGGTGGTGTTAAAGTTGGAATTGTAGTTTGTTTACCAGATGAAATACATTTTTTTAACCCTTAGATGTGATTGTAGTTTATCTGCATTTTTATGTGTTTTGTCTGTTTGTCATTGCAGATTTGGTTAATTTCGTGTTTCTTAATCAAATTATAATATTGGTGATCAATCAACAATTTTTAGAAGTAATTTCTTCTCCATGATACAACAAAGTTTAGTTACATTTGAGTAAAGAAGTTTGTTTGAAAATGAATAGTTCTTATGTATACCTTTTTACTCTGACACTAAAACAGGTTTAGCATTTCTTTATAGTTAATGTTCTAATGAGAAAATAGTATTTGAATATGCTGAAACTATGGAATATAAAATGAAGATATTAAAAGTCAGCATCAAGATTTTGCTGAAAAAAAATATAGCAAGGACTGGCCTATAAATTATTTACAAAATAATCCATAGAACTCCCTATACAACCTGCAGTACGTTTCAAATTATTTACACTTAAATTGATACTAAATTAAAAATATCTGTAAAACTGAAATTGGATGCATTGTTCGTCAATATGTCAAAGATAATATTTCTTAATTCTAAGTTTTGTAAATCTCCAGTCACACTCTACCACGATCGCACCACGCTCACCCCGATCTAAAATAAATTCAGATCGTGATGGGGTCGCGGTATGGGCGGCAAGCAAATGTAAATTTTCGTTTCTTTCTAGTTGCTACTACGTCGTAAGTATGCTTCTAAAAATACCCCAACTATGATTATAACACGTTCTCACTACGCTTATTCTACGACCTCACTACGATTAGCACGATCTTTCTACGCTCATCACGTCATCACTTCGACCATACCACGATTTTTCCAATTGCAACACGATCTTACCACGCTACTACTGCGATTATAGCACACATTTGCCACGAACATACTACTATCACACCACGTTCATACTGCGATCTTACTACGCTCTCTGTAATAACGTCAACATCAGGCTCCATATAAATACGATTTCATTCCTTCTAAATCTCATTGATACGTAGATTTTCTCGGAAATTACACCGTTGTGCAAAATCTACCAGAACTCGTTTGCGTGATGGTAGAGGCAGAGGGAGATCTGATAGTAACGAATAATAGTAGAAATATGTCGGACCGACCAATAAAACTTTAATCACAACATATTGCTGGTCCATTAAGCCAAATGACGATGCTTTAGTGATCAAAATAAGGGATTACACATATGTGCCACGCATGGTTGAGTCGTCGAAGAAAAGGACAAGAGGTCCAAATTACATACAGACAAACAAAACCTTTTAGCGTTGATATATTTTATATGACAATGACAATTAGTATGGTGGGCGTATTATAAACGTAGTTAGGTCGTAACAAGATCGTGATGAGGACGGCATTTGCGTGCTAAAATCAAAAGACACCAAAGGAACAATTAAACTCAGAGGTCGAAAAAAACAACCCGACACAGCCATAGCGAAAAACGGTAACCGACGAGAAGACAAACAGTAGTCCACATAACCTAAAAAAACTTAAAACGTAGCAACACGTTACCCAACAAAACCTGGGATGAACTAGATGTTCCGGAATGGAAGGATATCCTGCACTTTTGGCACTGGCGAATTTTTCAAATATTAAAATAATATTTTTTGTTAGACTGCTGATGACTAAGTTATCTTTCAAACTTGGGTTACAAGAACATCGATGAAGATTATATTTAACCTGTTTCATGGGTTATTTTCGTTTTGTCTGTCCGTATTTCCGTTTGTCCAGAAAAGTTTGCAGAGCAATTTTTTAAGCCAAAAAAAAGAAGATGTGGTACAATTGCCAATGAGACAGCTCTTCACAGAACACCAAATGACACAGAAATTATCAATAACAACTAAAGGTCACCTTACATTATTTATTTGTTCATTTGATCTTTTGGGCGTAATTTCACCGAACATGAGCCGAAGAACATTTTTGTTTTATTTGGTGCGAATTTCTATCTTCCTTTTTTGTATCACAGTAACGATACAAACTGTTCAGCGTGCACACGTTTTCATCATTTGTTTCTAGCATACTTTTGCATGTATGCATAAACTTTGACAAACTATATATTCGCTCTAAATGCGTCTACAGTTTGTCGTTCGTCGTTTGATAGTTCAAACGAAGCATATTTTGTTACTTTAACATTAAATCAAATATCTAAACGTGTTCTTGCTTGTCATAACTCAAAACATTGTCTAAAATTACTCAAAATTTCAATCCCCTCTAACCAAACGATGCATTTGTTTCTACTTCTGTTACGTTTAACAAACTATAACAAACAGCACACAACGTTTACCAATTTTTTGTTAGAAAGAAACGCCATCTTGATCTCTTGATAGATATACGTAAAATTGTAAACTGTTTTAGAATATAGGTATCATCTTTTTTGTCTTCTATGCACTCTACAAGCTCCGTCACAGATATTTACCTGTCTCTCTTTATAGATATACGTAAAATTGTAAACTGTTTTAGAATATAGGTATCACTCCAGAGGAATGAAATTCTACTTTGAATCAATTTTTTGGGAATTATGTGACATCTTTGCCCTCTTTTTGTAATATTTTTTTAGCAAATACATACAGGTTGTTGCCATATAGCAAAAAGAAAATATATATCTTTAACCATTCAACTACTAGATATCAAATCTATGAAAAATACATATATTTGACAAATGGTACACTTTTATTCGTAAGAAAGCCAGGCAAATGGGGATGGTAAAGTCTATGTATACTGCTATCTAACATTAGTACTAATCCATACAGTGACACATCTCATTTTGTGGTGTCATTTCCAAAAAAGAGCAACAAAACAACCATTACTTATGAGTGTCCACTATGAGGAAGTTTTTTTTATCAGCATTGGGTTCCTCTGTATTGAGTAAGTGCAAGTCTCTCAAACTGCCCACACAGTGGTCGTCGTGTCAGCCACTGCATCACCTAGATTTCTAGGCGCCTGTTAATGTCTACACCATCTTCTTCGTCTTCTATGCACTCTACAAGCTCTGTCACATCTATTAACCTATCTCTCTAAGCTCTTAACACCTTTCCCACAAATCCAACTTTTGTATTTCTATGTAGATATTCTAAATGTATAATTTTACTCGGACCTTCTACTGAATATAATCAAATTAACGACGAATCTGTTCATGGGACACCACTAATGCCCCAGCTAGTATTTGTAACATTTTAAAAGGCCATTTTGAAACGTATGTGCGTACGGACGTACAAAGGTAACACGTAATGCCCACTCCGAAGCGGCAGAAATATAAACCGGACGTTTTTATACTAAAAATATGTATCCCCGACCAATTCCCGATTATCCCTACGACCCATATACGATCAGGTTGATCTGGTCTGGTCAAGATCAGGCTGAGATCGTGAATAGTTGATTTGGTCTAGCTAGTCGAGTAAAGATCGTGTAAAGAAAGTGAATTGATCGGAATTATCGAATAAGTATTAATGTTGTTGTCGGGACGGAATCGTGACTGATTCATCAAGGAGTCGTGGATGGTCGAGTTAATGTCGTGTACAGTCGGATGGCGGTCGGGTAGAAGTCGTAACCAGGAACGATCAAGAATTTGGTTGAACTTGGTCGTAGAAATTTGGACAATCGGGATCATCGTGTTGATCTGAACGGCAGTGTGAACCTAGCTTTACTGACCTCTCATTACGCTTCAAGAACGACCTGATTTCGCTACGACCTAATCACGATTGGCTTGAACATGTTCAAAGTTGGCCAGGCTCATCACGATCATGAAGACCTAACCACGACCATACTACGATCTATCTGCGATCTGCACAATCGCACTACGATTATCAAAATTTGCATTTTTTCACAGATCGTAGTGCAATCGTGGCCTAGTGTGTCTGCGGTATTACGCTTGGCATATGTATTTACAAACAAGCAAAACAGGATGTCAAAATTCTATAATTACCTTAGCTGTATTTGGCAAAACATTAAGGAATTTTTGCTCCTCAATGCTCTTCAACTTCGAACTTTATTTGGCCTTTTAAAAATGTTTAATTCGAGTATCACTGCTGAGTCTTTTGTAGACGAAACGCACGTCGGCGTTCATATAAAATTTTAATACTGATATCTATGATGAGTTTATTCTAAATTCAATTTAACATTGTCTATCTACTTGAATACAAAAGAAATGGCTAAACTATTATGTGGCTAGATATATGCCACATAGCGGTTCACCATTAAAAAAAACCTAATTGTTAATGTCATATGGAGCTAGTACTATCCCACAGAGCGGTATCCCTTTGTGGTTATCGCCTGTAGGCCATACATCATGCCACGTAAAGCGATCTCGTTTGTACAAGGATAAGTAATCAGTACCGCCAGCAGAAGTACCATCTGGTTGACCACTGCCCCAATTAAAATAATCCATTGGCGTACCATCGTCATATCTCCAGTATGGGGATGATTGGTCATTTCGGTTATGACTGCCTTGAATGAAGACAAAGTTAATGTTGGCAAATGCAAGGTACGCCTCTTGTGTTACTGTAATGAAAATAAGCCTTATTTATTCATAATGTACTGGTTGTGAACAGTAATTAGTTTGTCAACTTTACTTATTATTATTTTTTTTACTTCTCTGGCTTCAAATACAAACAAACAGTTAAACAACTAATGTTTGCCTCTGAATTATTTTCACGCTTTTCACTAGTAGAAAATAACTGATGAGTTGATATGATTTTGAATGATCTTTGCAATGGTAAAAAGAATGCTGAAATCCATATATATTTATTATTTCGGATAAATGGTCAGAAAAACAAAGCGTTAAATTACATATAACTTACACAAATATTTGACAATATGTTCATACTTTGTCTCCATATCAATTCTCATCAAAAAAGCATTTTCCTGTCTACATTTTTGTTTAGCTTTCTGATATTCGTACTGTGATTCACCATGAAGTAACAGCTTGTAGCAGATATGTAAATCCTTGCTGTACAAATATTCTTTGTCATGTGGGCAATTTTCTATAACAAAATATTATTAAGCTGTAATGACGATTTGATTGCTTACTGATTTGGGATCTGGCAATTACCTCATTTACTCTCATTTATGAATTCCATTAAGCACGAGTGAGCAATTTTTTGAGAATATTTCAAATTCTTATTTTAGATACGACCTCGGAGTGTAGTCATGTTCTCCACTAAATCTACACATACTTTTCGGACGGTGATGTTCCTTTGTTTATTACTATATGATGTTTATGTATCTCAACTAGTTCGCTATACCCGTGTCTGTGGTGACTTACAGAAATATGATTATGGTAATTTATTAATTCAGTATTACGGTATCGCATATGTTTTAAAACCTTTGCTAATTTATTTTATGGATACCATGTCACTATTGAAGAAAAGTCTATATATTGGTGACACAGATTTTTATGATTTTGAAATTTTCTAAGAAAGGTTAATTTTCAATCTATGAGTTTGACTATCCCTCTGGTATCTTTCGTCACTCTTTTACTCTCATTTACCCCAGGAGTAGATTACCTTAGCCGTATTTGGCACAACTTTTTGGAATTTTGAATCCTCAATGCTCTTCAACTTTGTATTTATTTGGCTTTTTAACTATTTTGATCTGAGCGTCACTGGTGAGTCTTATGTAGACGAAACGCGCGTCTGGCGTATAAAATTATAATCCTGGTACTTTTGATTACTAATTAAACACTCTCTACACACTTGAAAAATTCATGCAATAAGATTACTTCATTATTTTGTTCAATTTTAACCGGATTTTAGAAGAAAAAATCGGTTATTGATATGGCGATGTTCGGAGAGATTGAAAAAAAGTAAAATCACAAAAATACTGAACTCAGAGGAAAATCAATTTGAAAAGTCCATAATCACATGGCAAAATCAAAAAACAAAACGCATCAAAAACGAATGGACAAGAACTGTCATATTCCTGACTTGGTACAGGCATTTTCAAATGTAGAAAATGGTGGATTAAACCTGGTTCTATAGCGCTAACCCTCTCACTTTAATAACAGTCTCATCAAATTCCGCTACATTTACATGATGCGTTAAATAAACAGTCACAATTAATAAAATAGTCAAAATATGGGTACATCAGTCATCATCGTATAACAATTTAACAGGACACAAAAACATCTACTATCTACGAACACATGGATTGATTAATTTATGGTTCGTCTTGACGAAATTATATAATACTAAGATATGTTGTTTCCTGTAACTAAATGAAGGTTCAGTTTTTCACGATTTGAGCTTTCCACGTTGTTGATTTATGGCTCTTTCTCAAGAATTGCATTTTGATGTTATTATTATTAATTACTCAATTCTGTTCAAAAGAAAATAACTATTTTTTTTCAAAAGACATTGTATTAATGATAAATAACATTATGGATTTATTTTCTTTGGTTTGGTAAATTGGGTAGCATCATATATAACATTAAAAAATAGTGGGTCAGTTATATCTATTTTTTTTAGAACTAAGTGTGTATCGTTTATTCAGTTTGGGTTATTTCCCATTGAACAGAAAAACTATATGGATAACCATAAATATATATAGGGTTCTTTCAAATGATGAATAAAACCTGTATTTGAATATAAAATTGTTTGGCCCAGTTTTCAAGATGGTCTTAATCAGGGACCAAAATTAATTTGTTTGATCAAGAACATATATATTGACTAATTATATTGAACAGTGTATCCAAATTCAGAGCTGTGTTTAGCTTAAATGTAGTGACCATACTTGCTCAACTGTTCAGGATTCGACTGCTGCAGGAAACCCGGTTTGCTGTCACTCTGACAGCCTCTTGTTAAGACAAGTACTTGTATATTTTGACGAATTATTTTTGCAGTTGTGAGCAAAATCTAATGAAAAAATCTTTGACATATCCCTATTATCTGTAACTTGGCCTGCAATCTAAATTGTGGTCTTGTAAAATAACATATAGAGTCAATATTGTTAAGTAAAGGTCAACACGTGAACCGATTGATCCATTCAATGGCTTCATTATGTTTTCCTCAATTAAAACTGCTCATTACTCATTCAAACTCCCTTTCTATGGGTTTCTGCTGAGTACTGTTTCATTTCCCAGACAGGTCAGAGATGACGGTAGTAATGAGTTACCCCACATGATGAATGACAGTAACAATGCAGGATAACAAAATTCGAGTTCTATATTTTGATTAGATTGAAAATTAAGGCTCATTTGGCTATCAGACGTTTGACGATTGACGATAAAAAGCATTCCTACAATCAGTATGAACTTAAATTAGAATTAAGTGATTTTTTAAACATTATTCTAAAAATATAAACATGTACCTTGATAGCAGGTAAATAAAATTTCCCATTCAGCGGGACCACCACCTCTGTCGCTGCATGCAATATATGGTTTCCCTACAAGCCTGAAATTGTGTGCGCATTTAAATTTAACCACATGTCGAACATCTCTGCTGGGCCTAAAATATTCATCTGGTGACGCATTTGAAACATTGGGATGATCACTAGAACAATCTGAAATATTGCAGTAAATATCATTAATGTGTTGTTTAATCTATGCCCATGCTCTGTATTAAATAGACGGCAACAAAAGCATGACCCTTTCAATCGCACATGTTCTATACCAGTAAATTAAACTTGTATCGGATACAAGAATAATAATAAAGATAGGCGAAGGATACCAAAGGTACATTCATAAATCGAAAATAAACTGACAACGCCATCGTTAAAAAAATAAAACAAAAACAAAGGTAGTAGTACACAAATCACAACATAGAAAACTAAAGACTAAGCAACATGAACCGCATCAACATCTGTATGTTCATTATAGTACCGATTATTGGATACTGGATAAATTATTGTGTTGTCAATTGTTTTGGTAGTATCCTTTTGCGTGGCTCGGTATTCATACATCCCGCCTTTTATGTTGTAGTGCTATGGGAATTTTTTTTAATTTAATTTGTGGTTGTGTGCTTCGTGTTATGTCTTAATTGTACCTGTTTTACTGTACTAGTTATAACAAATTGTACTGAACTGGTGTTATTAATTTAAAGGGACCAATTGTACGGCACCAGATGCACACAAGTAATCTCTCTTCAGAGATGTTCAAGATCAAAATATAATAAAAAAAAAAAGTGGAAGAACTGATAAAACCAAAAATGACCGAAACTGAAGCTTAACCGAAATTATCATAGTCATGAATGAGACACATACATTCTCTCAGTTAGACTGATATCTATAAACTGATAACAGAGAATTTAAATAAGATAATTTTCGCATTTTCATGCCTGTACCGAAGAACTGCGCTAATGATAACATCGGAGACAGTTCACATCCAGTGGTTTCTATTAACATGATTAAGTGGTATTAATAACCTCATCAGTCCCAATTGAACAGCACCAGATGTGCATAAGGTTAGATCTTTATTACTATTAAAAAAACAAGTATGTCAAAAGAGAAAACAAATGAAAGCTATATAGACCAAGCTCATTAGCAACAAAAGACAAAAATACAAAAAAAAAGAAGAGTGGGACAATAACACATTGACTGGATATATTTAATTACCGAGCCACGTCAAAATGAATACTAATACTTGGTGCATGATGACGAAATATAAAAACTATGACGAAGGAACCCCTGTTACAAAATGGCACTCACATTTTGAGACATTGTTTTCCCTGATAGTCGATAGAATAGCCATATTAACGAATAGATTTCTATAAGAGTGCATTTCTTTCTAACACAAACGATGCAAACGGCTAAGAGCGCACATGTTTTGATCATTTTTTTCTTACATACGTTTGCAAAGTCTATATAAACTTTGACAAACTATGCACTAGCTTAAAATGCGTCTACAGTTTGTCGTTCATCGTTTGTTAGTACAAACGCTACTTTTTTTTACTAACTGCAACTTTGAATTTTAGTATAATTATAGGAAAACATAAAACAATGCAGTGTAATCTTCACCCTAGGGCCTATCATTTCGTATAAACGTAACAAAAATATTAAGGAATAACTTCCTGAACAAGGCAATGGTTGAGAGACGTTTGAAAAGGGACCTATGCAGTATTAGCAAAAAATCCAAAAAACTGTTAGTAATGATATTAATTATTGACAACAAACTATCATACATTTATGAAATAGAAAAACCAAACGGTGGAAAGTTTTGAGATTTATTACTATGATGGTTAAAGGAACCGATTTTCGTTTCGCATAATAAGTCTGTTGACCAACAACATGTGCATGCATTATTGAAAGTTCAAACAGGATGCGTAAACACTGATTAATCGATGTGTTTGTTTCTACTTTTGTAGCGTTAAACAAACGATAACAAACGCCACACAACGTTAACAAAATTAAGGCTAGATAGAAAAGCACTCTATTAAGTCTTTACTGTCCCTGTTTGAACTTTAAATAATGCATGCACATGTTGGTAAACAGACTTTTTACAAACGTAGAAACAAATACTTCGTTTAATAAGGCTGAAGTTAGAAACAAATGTAGCGTTTGTGCTAACAAACGACAAACGACATGCTACAGACGCATTTTTAGCGTTTGGATAGTTTGTCAAAGTTGAATTGACATATGAAACTATGAAATAACACTCGGACTGTTCTCTCGAAAAGGAAACTACAATCCGCTTATATTACGCTACGGTCAAACAATCGGTATTATGATTTGGTGGTATTGCAACTGAACATAACGTTCAGATATCTAATATGTAAAGTATCATCATTATTCGATTTACCAATTTTTTCAGCTATCATATTTTATTCTTTTTTCAATAGATAGACATTTAAAGTTTTTCAAATGTTGAAAAAGTGCATGCTCATCAGTTTACTTGTTTAAAAATCTTGTCGTAATGATCGAGGTAATAATAGTATAAATAATTTGCATAACAGTGAAATTTTAACACACTATATTTATAATGTCAATGTTAAAAATATAAATAAAAAGAGAAGAAAAATTAATGCAAAATTTTGCTAGAAAAAAAAAGCTGATTATAAAGCGTGCATATGTGGAATTGCAAAATTTTGCTAGAAAAAAATAGCTTATTATAAAGCGTGCATATGTGGAATCGAAAACCTTTGTACAGTAAAAAGTGAAATAACAAAAATATCGAAATCCAAGGCAAATTCAGATGGAAGAGTTTCTACGTCAAATGAGAGAATGTAGAATTGTTGCTGCTATTACCAATGTCATTTCAACTGATCGGGCGGAGCTTACGTTTTAATTTGCATAAGGACAGTCTATTTGAAGATGTGTATGATTAGGATGATTGCCGTTATAATTATTACTGATTTCTAATCACCTATCAATGCCATCTAAGGAATTAACAAAAGAATAACTGGATATATCATTGATGAGTTTATCCTAAAACACCTAGCTATAGATGGAATGGTTTATTATGAGCGAAACGGTTAAACTCCGCCCAGTCAAGTGAAATAAATTGAGTAATATTAATAAATACAAAATTTGAATAAGGTTCAAGCTTATTTATTGTTGAAGTAAAGGCTAGTCCTATAGCATATGACGGGGGCTTATTTACTATTTCTATTAATTTTTGATTTTTTTTACTATCAATGTGACAACAGCATTAAAAAAAAAAGTAAAAATTAAAAATATCAGTATAAAAACGTTAGAAATTAAATATGAATGCGAAGTCATATGCTGTAGGACTAACATAAAGGTATGTTTGCAACGTCCAATGGCCAATGCTGCAGAGATGTTATGACGATGCTTCATAAAAAATATTCTGTATTCCTCCTGTATCGTTTTTCGTCTTTTTCATTTAGACCAGCAGGTTCAAAGCGTTTTCTCTTCTCATTGTGGTGTCCCATCTTAAAGGATGTTTCTTTGAATGAAAATTTCTAGTAGGGGAACATTTAATGTAAGTTTTGTACCATTGAGTGATTGATTGTTTGTTGCTTAACTTCCAGTAGAAAATATTTCATGCATGTTCAGAACGAAGTTTTGTACCATGATATATGGTAATTAAGCCGAATAAATGATGTGTCCATTGTACCTTCCACGCACTGAATGCCACATATGTTTTATGATAATACATTGATTGAGTCTATTGGGCTGGTGATACTCTTGGGGTTTTAAAATCCACATTGTATGAACAAAGTGTTAATAATCTAATAACGATACAAGTTTTACTGAACAAAAGGCGCATGTCTTGTGGTGATGTTCGAGGCCAAAATATTCGAAATTAACAAAAAATCTATTGTTGAAGAGCTTTTTTAACGTAAAAAATATCAAAAATTTAGGTTTAACCCCGACAAGGAGTCATAGTTATGCACGATGGAGATACAATCATTCAGTTAAATTGAATTTCATGTCAGTACGGATGTATTTGATTCTGGTCTTATGGTTGTTTAGACAATTCTCTTGAAATAGTCTTTTGGCGTGGCTCGGTATTTATATATATTCCCCCATCGGGTTATTATGCATGGTTGTTTGTCTTTGTAATCTTGTCTTTCAATGATTATGCTTATGTGCTTTGTCTATCGAGTGTCTCTATGCCGTTTTTATGTTGTTGAAATAGTTGTTTGCTTTGATACTGAATAAGATTATAACACATTGTTGACTGCTGTAATTCTTTTTTATAGTTTTACTTATTACGTATGTTTGTGTTGCTCACACATAGTGTAGTCAATATAATAGAATTATATGCGACTGTCATACAATTAATAGTTTTCGCAAGCCATACATCAAGGTCCACGATTTACTACACGAGGAAATATCTGAACTAAGACAGGAATATGACAGTTGTTTTCAATTCGAATGATGTGTTTGCATTCTAAGTTTATTTTGGCATTTGATAAAAAGGAATTTTCCGTTCTGTATTTTCTTGGAGTCCGGTACTTTTGTCATTTTGCTTTTCTGTGATACCCTCGAGGACTAACAGTCCACTTGCAGAGTATTAATTTATCGGTATTAAAAACGTTAAAAGTACCAAATAATTTCTGAATTTTATAACAGTAAAATCTAAACAAAAATAAAACAATATATACCAAGGGAGGTATGAATCCAGTGGTATTAATTACACAAACGGTACCCTTTTAACAACATCAGATGTAAATGGTTCGTACACTATACTAGTACCATATATGGGTATCAAATCGGGCTTTATTGGAGGCAAATTAGCTGTAAAAGTTGTATTCAATCATTCGACTCAAATTCTCATATTTGATTTATTACTTATGTAGCCATACATCCAAATAACAAATAATAAGTATAAAATATACAATTATCAATTAATCGAATCAGTAATATGTATCATTACTTCGTGAGTATTTAGTCTAAAACATATGATTAACCATCGAAAGACCCTTGATGACTATGTAATATAACCGGATAGAAACATGCATATACATATAAATAGACATCAAACACTTCCAATTGGATTGTTCAATGTTGTTTTATTTGATATTTTTAGTAAAAGGTTAAACATCAGTTAAATAAAGTGTTAAGCCATAAGAAGATGTGGTATGAGTGTCAATGAGACAACTTTCTTTCAAAGTCACAATTTGTAAAACTAAACCATTATAGATCAGAGTAAGGTCTTCAACAAATCGCCTGGACTCAAATCGAACAACAAGGTATTAAGGGCCCCAAAAATTACTAGTCAAAAACCATTCAAACGGAAAAACCAAAGGTCTAATCTATATAAGAAACGATTAGACACGAGAAGCACTATGAACCACATCAACAAACGACAACTACTGAACATCAGATTTCTGACTGCAGACTAAAGCCTTTACCTGTATGAGAATGATGCTTTTTTCTGTTGGTCGAATCAGTCAATCAAGTGGTTTAACTTGATTTTACTTTCAATGTTGGTAATATGTGCCTTTTAAAAATGAACGAGACTTTTATATGCGTAACCCATCTCTAAATGAGGGCTTTAAATCTTTATATTGAATGCTGCATAAATACGGATTCAACGCAGTTAAGTTATTGGATTGCAAGCAAATAAAACATGAGCAATGGTTTTCAGTTTATTTTGAAATTTGAGTAAAATTGACCGCTTGATAGGAATTATGGTTTAAAAAATTATCTTATATGAATAATTGAAACAAATAGAATTAGATTTAAAATGTTTGTCTGAATCGTAGTGTATGCCCTTATAACAGATTGTAAACTGATGTTGCATTAATTAAAATTCACACCTTAGTTCTAGTTTTTTTATGAATAATTTGATTTTAAGCTACTGCATTTCCAGAAAGGGAAGAATAAAATTAATAAACAATACTTGCATGCAACTTTACAATTGACACCAGTACCAACATCAAAGTTACATCTTTGTCCAGCCGCACAGTTGTGATCAACACACTCTCCAGACAATTTCTGTAATCAACAAGACACGATGTTAAAAACAAGTTAGTAAATTAAGCTTTCATTTCAATCTATGCTTGCAATTGCTATCAAAAACTTATATAAATCCGTTCTTTTAAAACATGGCTATACTAGTAATAACTTGTCGCTAATATTCTTATTAAATGTTACCAGTTTAACCGTTATTAAACAAAAGATGGTAATATCGTTATGTAATCGGAAATTACAATGCCGATACAATTGTTCTGACGTCGAATTTGAAATCTGTAAATAAGATTGCATGCACGGAAGACTATGATATCGGCTAACTTAGAGCCCTACATATGAAATACATAACTACCTCTTGGAAACCAGTTAAAGCTTGAATGACTCAAGGGGAAATGGTGAACAATCATGTTTGCAATACATTTATATAGTCCATTAATATTGTGCATGGAAAAGGATACAGTTGTACTTCAACCTTTTGACTGTTTTTTTTTTATTTTCCACAGCTTACAATCTAAGTAGTTAAAAATTTGGTGTTTCAATGATTATGTTAAATCTAGTGGAACCTACAGATAAAAAAATCACCAATAACATTTTAAACTAATACAGGAGATCAGTTCATTGAAACACTTTATAATCTTTACCTTTGACCATGTTGATATGTTACTATGAACACAACCTTCATCATGAAGAAAAACATTACAGTTAGACTCTCCATTCTTATGACGTTCTATCAATTCGCACACGTGCCAATAATGTCTGTAATTTAACGAAAAGCATCCAGTTGTAAGAAAACATTCCTTTGCACATTCCAAAAGACTGATACTCACAATCCTTCGCAGTACTCCTAAAGAACAACAACGACCCCACAGCAGATTACCAAGACCACGAATACTAGGTCTGATACACCCCCTTTCGTCAGGGTGACATACGTCTTCAAATGTAAAACACAAAGTCCAAGCAATAGCCAAGTTGATAATGAATAGTTTACAGATACATTTTAAATCCATCTTATGTTCATAGCGATAACAAGTATTTTTGTTCTTAATTTTTTTTTAAAGTGGTTTAATTGATATGTTTGGAAATGTATTTACATTGAAGTTTTTTTTTAATAAATCACAATGAGATGAGAAGCATTCACTATATTGAAAAAATGCAAAAAATTCACAGCGAATCCATCGTACTTATAGTGATTAGAAGTTGAATATTTTATTTTTTTAACAAACAGAAAAACAAATCAATTTGTTAAGTGATATTTTATTGACAGCTTTCAAATCTATATTTTTATAAATGTTTAATATAAAGCTATATATTAGATGTGAATTCTTGAGATAATATCGTTTTATAAATTGCTGTATAATGCCATAGCGACGTCGTCATCGTCTACCGAAGGCATAATAGTATTGTGTCCAGATAATAAATTGAGTATACGTGTATGGATCTCTATGAAATTGTAACACAATATTCCATACTACATAAGAAAGCTTGTGATACAAATAGGGGTTATGGCCCGAAACCGTGCAAGTATTTTTGGCCAAAATGGGACCAAAACAAATTATCAAATTAAAATGAAAATAACATCCCAACCACAGTGTGAAATATAGTGACTAACTATTACATCCCCTGTAAAAACAGAAAACTATATCTTCTCAATGTCTATTCCATTCAGGTTATGACGATATCATTTAAAATTCGCGGACTGTTAAAAGATCTGTAAACGGGTTGGGCTCAAGTCATGGAAAGTGGGGTACTCCCTGTTTTCAATTTCAGGGTACATCCCATTTTCTGGTGTTAAAAAAAAGTAATACATGAACTTCATTTTTCCTATTCAATCTATTGAATGAAATCTATACTTCTGATGTGATAACTATGTTTTATGATATTTGATTTTTATTTATAATTGTTCCAAAAAGTGAAACTCTTTAAACTTCTCAGAAACGTCACACATCATACAAATACAATGTATGTTCCGTTGATATTCTAAGGTTTCAAAGTGGTGGGAATAACTGCTATTGTTTTCAAAAAAATATCTATCTAGTTATGTTATCCAGAACGAAAGTCAATGTTGCAGCTATATTTCCTGTCCTTCGTTTCTCGGTGAATATTCTTCTTGTTAACAAGAAAACACAAGACGCCGCACAGTCGTAATGGCAATAAACGGGAAAGGACACATTTTTTATATAAAATCCAATCCATGTGGAATAAAAACGCCCTGGGAAATAATAGATAAATCGTCTGACAGATTCCAATGGAAAAACAGTATTTTTATCAGAATTTTTATCTTTTTGTAAACAGTTCAGGTTTTTTTAAGGGAAGTTGCACTAGTAAATGATCTCACTAAATCTTTGACCTGTACAGAAAAAATGTTTTTTTCAATAATGGTAAGAGTAGTATTTTTTTATTATACCTGTAATGCTATTGATGGATTGTGTTACATTTTTTTGTCATTGCATATATCATTAAAACCAAGAAATAATTATCTTAAACTTTTATAAGAAAAAAAATGACCTAATCTCAACGGCGGATTCAAGAACCGTTGATTCTACAAAAAGAAACCGACGGGTAAATGAATAGGCTGACGTCATAGCTGTGGTTAAATTTCTTATAGTCAACGCTAAGTTTTGCTACAATATTGATTTCTATAATAAATTTATACCAAAATAGTTTATAAAATGATTGTACGAAGTAAATATTCATCTTACATGGTTCATTTGACCTTGACTTCACTTTCCCTGACCATAAAATCAATAACAGTAAAGTATTCATCATGTTATGATACCCTCAGAAAGAACTTCATACGAAGTCTTTCAATATGAAATTCAAAATCAGTAAAGCAGGGAAGACATTTTTTTTTTCATTTCTTATATTTACCACCTTAAAGTTTGATAAGTATTTAGTATGACAATAAATTGTAACTTCTGTTCTCGTACTATGAACAACAAATGTATCTATTTTGTAAAAGTATTTCCGTTCTCCTAGCAATAGATTTTCCTGTGTACTATTTATCTAATGCCATTTCAAAGTGTCCCAGGTTATGTTGTCTTTTTGACATTGTTTTATATTCCCTCTATTTTATTTTTATTACTATTTTATTTATATTGTGTCGTAGATCAAATTCAAATACACTGAACGAATAAATTTGATCTATGACCTTGGACAAAATGGCATTAAATACAATCACGCCGTTGATATTTGAAAGTTTCAAAATGACGGTATAACAACCGCTAAGGAGTATATATCTCAAAACTGATACGATATTCCCTGTGCTTGCATTTCCTATCATGATTTCCTTGATAGGTGGTTGATGCTCACAAGGAAGCTATTAAACCAAGAGTTCCAAATGGTGAAGTTAAAATCATCCCTTCGTAAATTTTACGGACGCCATCACGAGTTGGATTGTTATGGAATAACCGTTTCACAGATAATATCTGATAGGTTCCTTACATCGTAACTACAATCCCCTTCTCTTTTCGTGAATATGACCTACCGAATTAGACTATATAATTGGTTTGTAATACCATGAGCAACACGACGGGTGCCACATCTGGAGCAGGATCTTCTTACTCTTCCGGAGCACCTGAGATCACCCCCAGTTTTTGGTGGGTTCGTGTTGCTCAGTCTTTAGTTTTCTACGTTGTTTTTTGTGTACTATTATTGTAGCCATGACGTTGTAAGTTTATTTTAGATTCATGACTGTTCCTCTGGTATCGTTCGCCCCTCATCTATGCTTGCAATTGCAAATCTTATTATGTCACCCACAACGGAAGTCGGTGATTTATTGTTTGTCCTTCGTTTCTCGGTGAATATTCTTCTTATTGAAAAGTTCACCCAAGATGCAGTACAATCGAACTGACAATGAATGGGATACAGGTCAGGACAGGTTTTGGATCGAGAGAAGCTTTCGATCCATAAGTGGAATAGCAAAAACCCTCAGAGATAAAGAAAAATATGGTCTGATAGTTTCCAATTGAAAACAATCCTTTTTTCAGTTCACATTTCTTCAAGGAAGTAACATAAGAAGATGATCTCACAAGATGTTGTTGGAATACGAGTAGGAGCAGAACATATAGTTGTATTTATCATGCCTCATTCATTATTGATAAATTTGATTTTGTTACATTTTTTAAAAAGAATATAAAATTAAAATAATATCTTTATCATTAAGAAGGAAAGAAAAAATGATGGACTATTTCTTTGCTGGCGGATTTAAGAATTGTTGATTTTAGAAATAAAAACGACGGTAAATGATGATCCCATATAGCACATGGACATTCTGCGCTTCTAAGAATAGCTACGTTCAACTGTAAAAATGTATATAACTCGCAAGCTTTTATAAAGAACATTTCAGATTCTAGTGATTATATATGTATCCAAGCATATTGGCTGTTCAAATTTGAAAAATATAAGAAAATATTGATGGCCTCTTTGGTACAACTTCACAGACATGCAAATATGTTGATGAAAACAATTCAAACCCATCAACACAAAGACCTAGAGGATAAGCTATTCTCTGGAAACAAATTATGAACAACCTCGTATAAAAAATTGAGGATGGATCAGAAAGAGTCATATGTATTAAACTGAAATTTAAACCAAAACGTAAGTGCGTACATGCCTTGTAATAGATCAACACTACCAAACAACCATTTCAAAGAATGTTTAGATCAGCTTCCTAAGATAATTATCAAATACTCCGATACATGTACCCCAGTTTTATGTGGCAACTGGAACTGTGATTTAATGAAATCCTCAAACAAGCCGGCAAGATCAATATGGATGGAAGAATTTCACAACTCTAAGAAACTCACATTCAAATCTACTCCTCTAACATTCATTCGTCCAAACGGCAATGAGTCATCTACAATTGATTACTTGTTTGTGCATAGCAACTTAGTCGACAAAGTCTATAACCCCATAAGACTAGATATGGTACCAAATAATACTACCGACCATAATTAATCCTTTGTAAGTAGAAATTGAAATAGAATCTGCGAAAGAAAAAGATATGAACTTTACTTCAGATAAAATTAAATGGGATAAAATTTATTTACTTCAATATCAAGAATGTCTAACCAAAAGTCTATAGGAAAATGTAATTGATTACGAAAATGATCCAACTGCAATAGCTAAACTAATAGATACCATCTTAGCTACTCAAGAATGTATTGTATCAAAAATATCATCACAACGTAACACACATATATGGAATGATGAAATAGAAAATTCACAAAAAATGAATAAGACAGCACTCTTTGAATGGAAAATGGAGAGGAAACCCCAGATTGGTGAACTATGCAAGTTAGAAAAAGAACAAAGAAACAACTGCGAAAAGCCAGAAGACAAGACATAGAACGGCAAAGAGACGAATCATTTCAGACAATAATTAATTATGACCGCATAACAAAGAGATACTTAGTTGTAAACTAGAGGAAAACAAAAGGCATCAGTCAGATCTATGTGTAGAAGATAAAACCTATTCTACAAGAGAAGGGATACCCCAAAGCTGAAATGAGCATTTTAGCAAGCTTGCAACACCTGAAACTGCTAATTTCAAATCTGAGTATACAAAAAAAAATGATACTGATATCATAGAGGAAATCTGCAAAGAAAATGCGAAAGCCCTGGTTTTTACATCAGATGAAGTTGACAAAGCTATACACGAGCTTAACACCAACAAAGCGCCAGATATATATGGCATAACAGCAGAACACATTTGATATGGCGGATATGCTTTACTACAAGGAATTACCTCAATAATAAACACATTATACAAGGAAGCCTCAGTTCCAGATTGCCTAAAATATGGAATACTAAACCTAATCTTCAAAAATAAAGGGTTACCAACAGATGCCAAAAACAAATCGGGGGTATCACTGTTCTCCCGATCATCGGAAAAATACTATAAATACTTCTGACAGCTGATCAGAGATATTATTTAAATTCTTCAAAATCGTCTTCAAAGGGACTTTATATCAGAAGTTTCTCCACTATACAGTGATCTCATACTATTAGAATCAATTACAGAATCCACAGACCAAATATTGCCCGTCTTTGTAGTTCTACTGGATGCTAAGGCTGCTTTTGATGTTGTCAACCATGATAGCTTGCATCGTAAACTCTTCATATCAGGAGTAGGTGGAACGCTCTGGCTCTTAATACGACAACTAAGTACTTATGCCAAAACCTCCATCAAATGGAATGGTTTAATATCAAATTCATTCCCTGTTCACCAAGGAGTACGACAAGATGGAATACTTAGTACTGAACTCTATAAAGTATATATAAATGACATTCTGAACGAACTGTAAAATAGCGATCTTGGTTTTTACATTTGGGAATAAATATTGTGGTTCGCCAACCTGCGCTGATGATGTTGCCTTGGTTGCAAATTCACCTTCAGATCTCCAGTAAATGATAAGTACAGTTGAAAACTACAGTATTCATAAAAAATACAAACTCCAACCCACCAAAAGCCTTGTACTGAAAAATGTGTCCTCCACAAAAAGCACAGACTCCGAATTTGAGATCAATGAAACAGCAATGCTTCAGCCAAGTTCAGCTCCTTATATAAGAATTAAACACAGCTCTGACTTAAAGACAAATTATGTGTTCGACTCTCGATGATTTTGTGTTGTTACCTTCGCTAGTCATGCAGTGTCATTAAAAAGCATTATCATGTAAGATCATGTAAAACAGTTAACGATTTATGTATACCACTTAATTTTTATATTTCTTGAAGTGATCTTCCACAGGCATAGTGGGAAATCTAGTGAAAATGAACAAAAGAAACTTACATCTTATAATCTAGAGTGTATCTATTTTACGTTATTTTACGTTTATATATATACGAAGATGTGGCATGAGTGCCAACGAGACAACTATTCAATAGACACCTATGGCTGAGGATAGTAACAATATATACATAAATTGTTCTCTTTATATGGTTACTATAGCTATTGAAACTTCTAAATAATATTTAAGAAAAATCAACAAAAATCAGACCTTTGATTTTCTTGATTGATTAAGTTTTTTTCTCATATTGTCATGCCAGCTACTAGTGTCTGCATGTATAGTATGAGTATACGGTATGAGTTTTTAACACTGTTTGGGTTGAAAATATCAGGAACTCAATTTTCGGCTCTCCCTCGACACCATTTGCGACTATGGTCTTGAGGAAACGATGATAGTCCGTCGGAAGGGGACGACAAATGGCTGACCCGTGTTAAGAGAAAGCAATATCTCTTGCACGTTAAAGACACCCTTGTAGATTTCGGAGTAGGCTAATGTCGCTACAAGGCAGAACTCGCACCCGCAAAGTGGAAAGGGGTTAATATAAGTTGCAAAACTTGTTTCCCAATCCACTATGAATAAATATGATTAAACTAACACTTTAAATGCCATATGATACAGTGACCTATAGTTGTTTATATCATCATCCTTGGTCTCTGGTGATGAGTCTCATTGGTATTCATACATAATCTCCATTTTTATTATATCTCTCCTGGGCTGCAATAAAGACCATTCGTTTTGCTCGATAGTATGTGAAAAGCAAAGTATTTAATAAAAAAAAAATAAAAAAAAAAAAATTCTGCTTAATTCATTTATTTCATATATAAATAAATAATAGGAGGGTATATACTACAAAAGTATAACTTATTATGACTCAGCAAATATAAAAAAAAATCTCATTTGACGTTTATAATTGTAAAACACAGCTTAAAATTGCGGTGTTACACAGAAAAATGAGGACATAACACACTACATTGTCATGTAAATCAACAAACCATAGAGGTAAAGACATTATATGTATTGTAACAACTGAATCAGTTACATGTAGGTGAAATAAATCCCCATTTTTACATAAACAATTAAGAAGGGATATTTTGGATGGGTAATGTGAGTGATCATGATGATGTAGGAAGACAAATGATATCATATCTTCTCATCTTGCACCTAATCCTGCCTCATTAGGATTTGTAGTTATAACTTATGGAATATCAAATTATATCAATTTTCTAACTTTTATATTTTCTAACCTATATATCTTTTCTAAACTATATATATTTTCCTTTTCACAACAGGAAACAAAATTCATTCTATCAATCATTCACGAAATATGTTTATGTGTTTGCTTTTTTACAGTCCAGTATAGTCCTATAACATATGATAGCCGGGGCATAATTTTCTATTTCTTTTTATTTCTAATGTTGTTTTTTAACTTTTAATATTTTACTAAATTTTTTTTGTATTTTATTTCTTATTTACTATCAATATGCCACAAAAAAAATATTTTTATTTCTTATTTACAATTTATGTGCCACAAAAAAAATATCAGTATAAAAACGTTAAAAATTGAATAAGAATTATTTATAGGACTAATTAAGTCTAGCAGGGACAAAATTACTTTAACATAAATACATGTATGTGTCATATATGTCATAGATTCATCTATAAACACGTCTGAATAAAAATGTATAACCAATTATCACAGTTAAATAATTTCACAGATCAAATATTCATCCATTTTCAATAACCATAACCAGCAAGACCACTTTGTCTATTGGCTTGTTCATATGAAGGAGGAGGCGGCTCATTCTGTGGTGCTGATGCCGTAGTGCTACTACTCTGGTATCCCGTGAATCCTTGGGTAGATGATGGGTGTAAAGAATAAGGTAAGTTCTGTGGTGGAATAATTGAACCATTTGAACTATCGCCCATAGTATGGGACGACATAAGTACGGAAGTGTTCGCATCCGTCACTACTGTACTGTAATTGTTACTTTGTTTGCCACATGCTGGGTGGCTTTCGGAGGCCACGTCTCCACTCATATCTTCACATCCACCACATGAGAAAACTGCCAACACTAAGACTACGAGGAAGGCAAGACAAACAGCACCCAAAATAATCAAATTTACTCCATTTGAGTCACTTAAATTCGTTACATCGTTGTCTGAAATTGGAATGAAAATGTCATAAATCATCAGGGTTTTTTTTTGCGATTAACTTTTCTAAAATTATCATTAAAATGATATTACTCATTTTAAATAAAATTTGAAATGACTTAACAGAGTCGGCATACTGTACTTGCGAATTAAAATAAACTATTTTTTCATTTAAGTTTCATCAGAGACATATAATACGTTGCTAACTATACTTTTTCCTCTCTGATTCCAAAAACAAAATTATTTCATTCGGATCACGCAGCAACGACAAACAAAAATTGAAAGACTTTAAAAACTATACAATTTTAGCTGTCATCATTTTAGTATGATTCCGAAAAACTCGACATGATTCTGATAGAAACCGGTACATACCTTGTTCTACACCACATGATACAAACGTAATACTATATGAAGTAATAAACAGTCTTCTGATACCAACATTAAACATCTGCAAAAGAAAACAACATGAATTTAATCTAAATATAAAACCGGAATAGCGATCGCATGAAACTTCATCCACAAACCGCAGTGAACCTCTAACTACAGCTGCAGATTTGAGGGCGAGTAAGAAGGTAAATGGGCTATTTTCTACTCTGTTAAAGTAGAAAACTGAGGTAAAAATTATTTGAAATTGATGTAATAAAATACAAATTATCAAACCTTGATTCATCCCTCTGCAAGGGCGAAACAGTAAAGTATAGAAAAATAAACAAAAGAACGCTTACGTGGAAGGACACTAGTTTGAAATAGAGAAATACGTTATCATATAAAAAAAGAAGATGTGGTATGATTGCCAATGAGACAACTGTCCACAAGAGACCAAAATGACACAGACATTAACAACTATAGGCCTTTAACAATGAGCAAAGCCCATATCGAATAGTCAGCTTTAAAAGACCCCGAAAAGACAATGTAAAACAATTCAAACGAAATAAAAACTAACGGCCTTATCTATATACATAAAATGAACGAAAAATAAATATGTAACAGATAAACAAACGTCAACCACTGAATTACAGGCTCCTGACTTGGGACAGGCACATACATAAATAATGTGGCGGGGTTAACATGTTAGTGGGATCCCAACCCTCACCTAACCTTGGACAGTGGTATAACAGTACAACTAAAGAACGAACTATAAAAATCAGTTGAAAAAGGCTTAACTCATCAGATGGACAAAAATACAAGTGGACGTGTCCGGGTACTTAAACATCACGACACAAAAAGACATTATGTCCAGTATCATTGACAAATCAACATCAATACCTTAAACAACAAAATACATACTGGAAACAATACCTGAACTACTAAAGGCCTGGAAAAACCACTCGAAGATGTTAACCCATCGAAACTCAAAGCATCTGGACCAGATGGTATAACAAACACAATGCTAAAATAATGTGCTACAGAAATAGCACCAGGACTAACTCCCATCTTCCATACATCAATAGACACTGGCATACTACCCGAAGACTGGCTAAATGCAAATATCTCGTGTAATTTCATAAAAGGAGACAAACACGCTGCAGAAAACTATAGACAAGTCTCATTAACATCAGTGCATTGCAAACCTCTAGAACATATCATAACTATGCAAGTACATCCTTAAACATCTTAACATTACTCAACCATGGATTTAGATCTGGCTTCTCATGTGAAACACAACTGCTAGTCACCTTAAATGACTTCATGAACGCATTTGACGCCGGGCTACAAACTGACATCGCAATCCTGGACTTTTCAAATGCCTTTGATACAGTACCACACAAAATAAATATTATCACAAATGGGAGAATATGGAATCCGAGGACAACTAAACAACTGGCTAAGTATGTTTCTGACACAGAGAAAGATGAAAGTAGGCAATGGTAGGAGTAGATATCAGTAGAAGGAGAACAGTCGGAAGAAGTTATTTAAGTGGACTCAGGAGTTCCACAGGGAACAGTTCTATGACTCTTCTTGTGTAATACAAATTACCCCCAGACACTCAAATCATCAGTACGGCTGTTCGCCGATGGCTGCTTATTATACAGAACCATCAAAATATAGAAAGATCACAAACTGCTGCAAAAAGACCTAGCTAGCCTAGAAGATTGGGCAAATAAATGGGGTATGCGATTTAACATAAAAAAGTGCTACATACTAAGTATTAAGAACAAAAGCCAGAGATTCTATAAACTCAACGGCCACTTACGCCAACAAGTTCAGAGCAACCCTTACCTAAGAGTGCAGATATCATAAGACATGAAGTGGAGCACGCACATTACAAACGTTGCAAGAAAGGCAAATTCAACCCTGGGCATCCTCAAAAGGAATTTACGATACTGTCCACAGGAATGTAAGAAAACTGCTTACATTTCTGTAGTAAGATCAACAATGGAATATGCAGCAACAATATGGGACCCCTACAGTATAGTAGACTCAAACAAGCTAAAATGAATACAAAGACAAGCAGCACGCTTTATAACAGGCGATTATAGAACTAGAGAAGATGGCTGCATAACAAACATGCTTACAAAATTAGAGCTACAAGAATTACAATTGAGACACACAAGCCAAAAACCTAAAATTTGAGTACAAGGTAGTTGAGGGGCTGGTTCCTGCTGCTGATCCAGACGGCTTCCTCAAATCAGCAAGACCAAGACGAACCATCACGGCTAAATAGGTTGACAACTATCAAGCCACTAACATAGTTGAAAAACAAGCGAGGAACAATATACTAGGTGTTTTGACATTCCTACCAGTAAAACACCGCAACAAGTGTTGAGAGTCAGTCTAAATATGCTCTCGCGAAACGTCAGTAGATCGACGGCGCCTTCACTCCCGTCACGTGTATAAAAGCAAGAATTGGTAACTTCGACGTACCCATACAGATAGAGATAGTTCATAACTGCCATGAATATCATTGCATATACACGGTGGGTATGGTTGTCCTGCGAGAGAACGTACTGTGCTGGTGATTCGGTCCTGACGGGTGCTGGTGATCAATGAAAAAATGTAAACAAAGACGAAAATGATGATTTTTGACGTTTTCACAAATAAAAAATGGAAGAAAACAGTTGAGATTTTTCAATTTTGTTTCTTATGGGTTCATATATAAACCATTGAAAAGTTGACCCTCTAAACTGTTTCAGTTAGCCTAACACAAAAATGCTCATTTTCAGAAAATCTCAAACTGAAAAAATAAAACAAAAATGCTCATAGAGTCCGCTTTCTATACCACAATCCACACAACAAAACTATTTTGTAAAAAAACATTGCAATTTATAAAAAATTAGCAATTTCTCAATTTACTCATGTCCTGATACTGTGCTGGTGGGTCCTGTCATTGTGCTGGTGGGTCCTGATACGGTGCTGGTGATTTTGGATTAGAAGTTGGTCATATTTGAACAAATGTTACAAAATCAATAAAATTGGGCAGCTAATTGTTGTCAATAGGATCTATTACTCCTATTTAGCTCTTGTGCATCCATTTGGCTGTTTAATATGTGTTTTCAAATTATCGTAACTTGTATAACATAATTACATAAAAGGGCAACATCTTTCGTCCAATATCAGAGAACAATATATAGTATCTAAAATAAGAATAGTTTTATTAATATATTAAATGCCCCTTACATTGATGCCTCAACAATGATCAAAGCCCATGCCGCATAGACATGTTTGTCAGCGCTCCGCATACCCCTCCCCACTTCCACCCAACCAACCCTCCTCATTTCCTCCTTCATTGTTACAGTGGTGTACCAACACAACAATTTATCACATTAAATAATTACACAAAGACACACATTATTGAACAACGAATGCTCGCAGGTACTGAAAGCTAGTTCAAAGCCGCATTTTCAACTAATAGATAAACCATGTTCTCATATACAAAAATCTCAATCGTGTCGATTAAAAGTCTCAAAACTTAAGTTCAAAATTTGATGAAAGTGTTCAGTGGATCTTGTGCTCACAACAGTTATTGTCATAATTATGTTTACATGAGACTTATAAAGGAATTAAGAAGGTACCAAGAAATGTTTTACAGTTCAATTTAATGATCATGAATGGAAGGTGAATGGAAACTGTGAGGGTCAAAATCTTAAATTGCTTATAAATTTTGCTGGATCCAGTTTCGTTATCTGATCTGAATTTTCTGAAATGTGCAAGGTGGAAAGACATTTTGATTTTTTTTACTCGGAAAGTTTTGCCCTAATTGCTTGAACTTTTGCAATATTAAAGCCGATTTCAATGAGTGTGAAGACAAAGGGAATATCTTTGGTTATTAGTATATTGCTTGATGAACAGAAAAGTCATTGTTAGGTTATGTAAACTACCCTACTTTAAGAGTATACTAGTCCGACAAATGACACATCTTTCTGTCTGTAGGACCAGGCTACTTCGAAAGGAGGGTACGGTTTAGCTTACAAGCAAGCTAACCAAAGATATTATGTTTGCCTATATACTCGATGGAATCGGCTGTAACTAAAAACTCGAATACATTTTAACAGATAGTGGTCATATTTGTTGATGAATATTGTTTTTCCTAGATTCACTCTTGAAAAATCATTTGGTAACATTTGGTCAAGTAATTTCAGAAAAGATCTTTTTGTAATTGCGGACGCCAAGACAATACATTAACCTCACGCGACCCCTCGACACAGGTGAGCTTATATATGATCTTATAGCGATTCAGGTTGATAACCATTTGAAATTAAGCCAGTTTTTGTGTGTGTGTAGATTTGTATTGTTTTAAACTGTTATGACCTTTTAAAGTTAAATGTAGGTGTTTAATCTAAGAATTTCTTTTTTAAACTCAATTGGTAGTATGAAGCTATTGATTGATCGATTGTTGGTTGCTTAACGTCCAGTGGCAAATATTTCATGCATATTCGAGACGAGAACAAGTTCACCATTAATACAATAGGTAGGTCTTGTCATAAAAGAGGCCAATAGTCGTGGATATTTGGACTGCCACTGGAAAATGAGGATGTATTGGATAGGAACAGAAATTTTGCCTTGTAGCAGGCCACCGACGGACCCATCAAAGAGTTGCTGCAAGGGTTATTAACGTGCAAAGAGCGTGTCACTCTCTTTACACGAGACATAGGATTTAACGTCCCCATTCTGACCGGACGCGACTGCGAACTTGATACATCCCGCACAGCCAAACGGACGCCCCACTTCGGCAAGCGTTTTACTGCCGGTCAGGAGAAGACCAAGTGACCATATTTCTATTTCCCAGTAACCCTTGGGGAATTTTGAAATGCACAATTAACAAAGCAAACTTTAGTTTCAAATACTTTTAAATAGATTTTTAAGGATAATGTACCCTTGCGTTGATCCAATGCTAAACATAACAAAAATCTCTTTACAAACGTCTGTGAATTTTCTACAAAAATAGTGATTTTCTTTTCACCAAATTCTCTTTTTCTACTAAAAAACAGTAATGAACTATAAATAATAATGCTTTGCAAGAAGTTTCCCCTTGATATATGTACAAAATTATGTCTCTATTATTCATTGTCTGTGCTGTTTTGATCCTTTTTCAGTTTGCACATTTCGTAATTGACAAGCCACAGAAGGGGTCATAAACCATACACAAAAAGATAAAATATTGATCTGAGTACTTAATTTGCATCTCTGAACCCCCACCCCGGTTTGTTTTTAGGAGGGTGTCTAAAAATGATTGATTACAGACAGCCGAGTACGCATTTTACTTTCCAGGCGTGTTTACGTTGATTGTTACTGTCCTGAAAACGGATAGATGGATACAAAAATGTTTGATATATCTGGCTTTAGATTCGTTTTTTTTTAAATATAAATTAAGGTTACATTTAAATATACTAATACCAAGAATTCACAATATAAAAAAATGCAAAAAAAAATGGACTACAGAGATGGTGTGTTTGACACACAAAACTTAAAAGCTTAGTGATATTATCAATATTAAAATAAAAGTGTATTTTAGTTAGGTATTTTTTTCCATTTACTCATTTTCAATTATAATTAAGGCACATTTGATTTTTATTCAATAAAATATTTAAATATAGTAAAGTAGGACACATTGTTCACTTCCTCCCCCGTAATTCTTTATCAAAAATATTTATTTATTTTGGAATTTTGAAATGAAAAAGCTAAGAAATCTTAGTTTTGTTTATAGTGGTCTCTAGGTTATCTCGTCTTCATTCTCTGATATATTCTAGTCTGCCTTTTCATAAAATAGTGATTTGTTTTAGTGTTCTATCGAACTTTCGAGAAAAAAAACCTGATAACCGTTCAGACAAAAAAGTTATGTTGAAAAAATCTTACAGATACAGCAAGTGATTCTTAATGGCTATAAAATACATTTTTCTTTTAAAATACCACTTTTTAATCTTACGAGAAACTATTCCAAGCTTAAAACTTTTACTGCAACCTCGCTCTTACTTATCCCCCCCCCCAAAAAAAAAAACCCAAACAAACAAACCCGCAATACTATTGTCATTCTCAATTGTTCACAAAAAAATGTGATTTAAGCTGCTAAAGACATATGAGTCAAACGCTCAGAAAGTTCTTTGTTCTATATTTTTTCTCTCCATTTTTGTGCAAAACGGTAACCTTTTACATTTTTATTTAATGGGTTTTTGTTGAAGGTATTACGATGACGTATGGTTATTAACACATACTTCCTTTGGTTTCTTAAGGAAACTTGTCCGTTGACAACAAACATACCACATCATCTACTTTTTATAAGTATTGTATATATTACAACGTATGTTGGTGATCTTGCAAAATGATCGTAATCCCGAAAATCGTAAACATATTTTCTTATCTTAAAAGGGGACAAGAAGGGTTCCATTAACAGGCCAATAAATAAGATTACAGTTAATTTAAAAAAAAATAAAAAAAAATAGGGTATTTTTTCTTGCATAATAACAGTAAACGGATTCAAAACAATGTCAATTTCAAGAAAGCAGGCAACAGTTAATTAGTCAATAACAGTACAGCATCAATGATCTTGAATATATGCCACTTTTAACTAAAATAAAAAGGCACAGAACCAGGACATCGGAGCACAGAACCAGGACCGTTTTTCTTATCACCAGCACCGCGTCAGGACAATTCCGTTAAACGAACTTGCACGACTTTTGCAATATAATATTGTTGTAATATACTTTGCATGGTACTTATGACGCATCAGAGAAAAATTAAGCAACAAAACAGTCGTTTTATTGCCGTTCTGATACAATGTAAACAAACCCACCAGCACAGAATCAGGACCCACCAGCACCCGTCAGGACCGAATCACCAGCACAGTACGTTCTCTCGCAGGACAACCATACCCATCGTGATATAATAAACTATTGCCAGGGATAGACCACAGCATTCCTGGCACACATGATTGCCCAGCATTTAGCCAAAGTGACATGCATAATCAATTAAGTTTGAGAATACCAATAGCTTGCTGTATCGTTTATATCTCACTTTACTTGTAAGCGTACGTATAATCGGCAGAGCAGTGGCAAACAATTCAAATATGGTCTCAGACACAATCTAGCCTTTGAGTAATCATAGATCATCATATTGATAATGCCTATCAGTATATAATATAATAACGACATTATTAAACAGGCAAATTATCATAACGTATACCGGCATTGACTTATCACTCTTTCAATCGTATATATATACTGAATAAAAAAGAACTTGATTTCTTACCATTTCGTTCCAGAAATCTGCATCTCAAACCAAATTACGTTGTTTTTATGATATATTTCGAAATTTAACGAATGACTGAAGTAAACAAATCATTTGAAAGCTATCGGATTTTATCATAAACGATAATCCGAATACTCTAAAGTATAAAAAGCGGTAAATATGAACACTAACCTTTATCAGAGCACTATACATATAAAATACGTTACATATTTACATACAAGTAGATAGAAAACTAAAGACTGAGCAACATGAACCCACTAAAAAAAATGGGCGTGCTCTCATATGTTCTGGAAGGGTAAGCAGATCCTGCTCAATTCGCGACACCAGTCATGTTGTTTATATTTTTACAAACTTTGTCATCTATTTGTGAATCTACTTCGGTAGATCACATTCAGGAAAAGGGGAGCTGTTATAAAACCATTGGAACATTTTGTTATATGCTTTAGGAAAATTAAAAGAAAAAAAGAGTGTCACCTTACAAGCATATATTTCTCATTTCACTATGATTCCAGTTTACAATTTTTATGCCCCACCTACGATAGTAGAGGGGCATTATGTTTTCTTGTCTGTGCGTCCGTTCGTCCGTTCGTCCGTCCGTTCGTCCGTCTGTCCCGCTTCAGGTTAAAGTTTTTGGTCAAGGTAGTTTTTGATGAAGTTGAAGTCCAATCAACTTCAAACTTAGTACACATGTTCCCTATGATATGATCTTTCTAATTTTAATGCCAAACAAGAGTTTTTATCTCAATGTCACGGTCCACTTAACATAGAAAATGATATTGCGAGTGGGACATTCGTGTACTGAGGACACATTCTTGTTCCTATAAGAGTTGGGCATAGGATGTTTGCGCTTTTTTACCTGTAAAACGATAGGACATTTGCGCTTCAAATATACTATGGACATTTGCGCTTTAAATTTTGTTTCACCTGCATTATTAAATTGGCCGGACATTTGCACTTTTTACCTACAGTCGTTTACCTGTAAATTTTAATGAGAATTTATCATTACTTCAATAAATTTAACTTATATTTGTCATTTATTTAGTACGACAAATGGTCTAGAATTCTTCCCTTCCCACTAAACTTAAAAGTGAACAGTTGGACTCTAATAATCCTGCTATTTTTCTCTTTTTAAAGAGCAACAGTCTGTGAATTACATTAAGATTCGTAATATTGACATCAAGTTATTTAAATATTTTGGATTATATGATAAATCACTTATTTTTCTTAATGTTAAACAATAAATATTCTTTCACTTAAAGTGTCTATCTGTTTCAAAATTTGCAGATTTAGGCAAAGTACTGGACCGATTGTGTACTGCTATCACGGTCTTGTGATTAACAACCCTCAATCAAGAAAAGCAGGACAGGGAATACAAGTCATGGAATAGTGTATCAACTGGGAGATACATACTCCGTATGCAGGCGATCATGCTGGAATATGTTGCTTCACATTTGGGCATCTGAAATCATCTCTTCTTCAGTTTACTTTTCAGTTCAACCGACCTACGTTAGGAACGCAAACTCCACATATTTGAATCCCAATGATGTATTTATAAATACTACAAACATAAAAAGCTATAAAACCAAAAGGGACCTGAAAAGTGACCCGATGAAGCCAAATTCTTCATGCTATTACGGTCAACTCAAGTTTTCTTTCTATAAGGTTATATTATTCTAGAAGTTGAACATCATAAAAGCAATATCTTGTGCGGTAGAAATGACGTTATTCTAGTATTGTAAACGTCTGAATTTCGAAAAATTATTCAGTAGTTTGATCTCGGATCGGAAAAGTAATGTCCTACGTCTTAAAACACGTACACATCACTAGTCTCAGACAGTCAGTTCTCATTAACAAAACATGTTATAGCATCTCCTTCTCGAACATACAGTATATATGGAAAAAATATGATAATCAGAAGATATTCTGCATAGGAAACTGAAGACTATAAACGCCTTTTGAACTTTCGTTCTTTGTCTTTTTCGGAGAACTCGATCATACTTCGTAAGTATTGACGTAAATTCGTTTGTTTTAAAAATCTTTAAAATTTACATATTGATTGTTTTGGACTTTGACTTCATTTTCAACGATAACATCAATGACTTCCGAATGTATTAAATGTATTATGTCATGTGATCTTTGTATGTCCAGGAAGATTCTTATTTTGTCCAAATAACTTCGTATACACAATGTTTTCCTTCTTTCAGAGGATATTAGACTGGTTTAAAAGTCTCTTCTGGAAGGAAGAGATGGAATTGACTTTAGTTGGTCTCCAATATTCCGGAAAAACAACGTTTGTAAATGTTATAGCGGTGAGTGACAGTTGACTGTTGAGTCAAATCAGCATTTTTGTTTAAATGACAATTAGTCATGCACATCGATATTCACATCATACCTGTGAAAAGAGTAGCAATGTTCAGATATAAGTTTTAGTGACTAAATGCATCAATTTTAGATTCATAAAATTTAATGAATATGTATTTTTTTTATGGGTGTGGGGATAAGTTGAAGATAACACTAGTTCAAATAATTATAATGCCTTGGACGGCTATTTTATAAAAAAAATTAGACGCCCTCCTGCGTCAATGAGGGAACTAAAAAAATCCAAATATAAAAATACCCTCAGAAGACGGCATGATTATCTGGACTAAGATAACACATGCATGTCATATCCTCGTATATTGGGGTTTTGTACTTCAAAGAATGCATTGGGACCTGATAACTTCCATTGAAAAGGCATATAAAGACTGATTATATCACCAATTCATATGATGTGCGAAAACATAATCTGACGATACATTTACATTGTACATGTATATAAATGAGGAAAGGGTTCATGGTGACCTCCCGTAGCCAAGGTGATTTTGGCATGTACAAATGTATGTTTACTAAACTGTACTAGTATACATAGTTTTTAGGGGCCAGCTGAAGGACACCGGGGAATTCTCGCTACATTGAAGACCCATTGGTGGCCTTCGGCTGTTGTCTGCTCAATCTTGTCTATGTTCGGGTTGTTGTCGCTTTGACACATTCCCCATTTCCTTTCTCAATTTTATGTTTACTTATTGGTGTACATGTACATGTACATATCACTTTAATACCTTTTTGGGTTTGGTGTTTCTATAAAATAAAGAAGATGTGTTATGTGCCAATGAGACAACTCTCCATAAAAGACCAAATGACACAGAAACAAACAATTATAGGTCACAATACGGCCTTCAACTTTGATCAAAGCCCATTCCACATTGTCAGATTTAAAAGGCCTCGCAATAACAAATGTAAAACAATTCAAACGAGAAAACTTATGGCCTAATTAAAGTACAAAAAATGAAAGAAAAACAAATATATAGGTAACATATAAACAAAGGACAACCACTGAATAACAGGTGCCTGACTTGGGACAGGCACATTCATACAGAATGTGGCGGGGTTAAATGTAAGTGGGATCCCAACCATCTCCTAACCTAGGACAGTGGTGTAACAGTACAACATAAGAACGAACTTTAACATACATATATTTAAAAATCAGTTGAAAAAGACTTAACTCATCAGACGGATACAAATAGAAATACATCTAACAAAAACACACAGTGGACGTGGCCAGGTACTTGTATATCCCAACAACAAAAAGACACTAAGTACCAATCTGAGAGTACTCGCAGGTACTAAGAACAAGTTTAAAGCCTGTGACTAACTACATAATGTACTTAAAAAAAAATCATGCGACTAAGACTAGATGTATTCTCATGATGCTTGGTTTAAATCATTGAAAATGTCAGGTGTATGCATGGAGCCATTCTGATTTTTCCGCCCAGTTCAGATTCAAAGTGAATAAGAAATAATAATCAAGAGGATCATTAGGTTTTTTTCTACATCAATCATTTATGACATTTACAATGTACATGCCAGATGAACAATGTATGAATGCTTCAGAAAAAATGGTCTAACTTTCAAATATATTTTAAGAAATTTGATCATGTCTTGTTCTTTGTCATTTTGTTACGGGTGTGCATTATATTTGTCAATATCTTCATACTAAGCGTTTTATGAGGTATAAAATGTTAAATGTATATATATATTTGTTTTTTGTATACCTGACCAGTTTGTGATATCAATGTACATGTATGAAAGACCTTAGATTATCTATGTTAAATTTATGACAAAAGTGTGTCAGAAATCATATCTGATATTCTTCCTCAGTCATAATTACCTTCTATTATTACCGAACTGAACTGAGAAATAACACGACGGGTGCCGTATACGGTGCAGGAAATGCTTACCCTTCCGGAGCACCTGATTTCACTCCTGGTTTTTAGTGGAGTTTGTGTTGTTTCTCCTTATTATTTATCATATTTATAACTGTTGATGTAAATGTCCTTTGGTTTTGTTAGTCTTTGTTTACTCCTTGGTTTTGATTGTTATTGTCTTATGTATGACTTATGTGTTCATTTTACCTCGCTGCAGTTGTACATGTATTGCATTGACAATATAAATTTATAAATTACGTTGACCACTAGAATGAATAGATGTAATTTTTGTCACTATGTTGCCACAGTTATTTCATTATGTTCATTGATATGTAACATAAACGTTACAAGTCCTTTGATTCTTAATTTCTAATTACAATCTACATGATCTGAGAGACTGCATCTACACATAATTTTACCTATATTTTATCTGTCTTTAATACCAATTACAAGGCCTATAGTCATGATAGTACATGTACATGTATATTGGCCAAATATTTGAAAACTCGTATTAATCATGTTTATACAGATGTATCTATTTTGTATTTACAGTCAGGCCAGTTTAGTGAGGACATGATTCCAACAGTAGGGTTTAACATGAGAAAAATTACCAAGGGAAATGTTACAATAAAAGTAAGTAATAGTAGTACACTTTTTAGACATACATTGTAAGATATTTAAGGATAGAGAAAGTTTACAACTTGAAATTTTATTAAACAAAGTGAAACCTTTGTACAGTCACTACACTTGTAATATACAAAGATTCACAAAATACAAAGCAAAAAAAGTAGAACTTTAATATGATTAATCTAAATACAATATTAAAAAAAACTTGAAAGAGTTTTTAAAATATGTAAAATTTGTTTTTTTTATCATGTTTGTCCGAGACACATATGAGTGAATTTTTCAAATTAGTGATAAGATTTTATACCAGTGCATGTGTCAGTCCAAATAAATCCAAATGTTACAGACTTATTTCAAGAACTCTGCTGTCTACTTTCCAGCGAAATTATTTTGGACTCATTTACACAACATACTCAACAATCCATCCACATCATCATATACAAATACATGTCAGAATACAAACAGGTTTTAAGAGATTACTTATTTTCAGTGCAAACTATTTGTGTTAACAACATACATGTATGGAAACTGCAGTTTTTCACTATTTTTGGTCCATTTATATCATGATATTATTTTCAGTTATGGGATATTGGTGGTCAGCCAAGGTTCAGAACAATGTGGGAGAGATATTGTCGAGGGGTTAATGCAATAGTGTATGTATTTAATAGTAGTTGTCTATTATAATTATATAACAATATTGATGAATATTTAAACATAAGAGGAACTACAAATGTATATCGAGAATGATTCAGATACAAATTTCTCCTAATTAGATACTAGACCCTTCTGCCTACATGTACTTTTTCACAATCTAACAAACGAAACATGTTATTGAAATTAAACAAATTAAGAATTCAAAGAATGATGGCATTAATTTTTTAGTCCCCTACCCACAAGGTCTCCATCTGTCTGTCCATCCATCAGTCTGGCAAATCAGTTTTCCACACTTTTTTCTTTGTTCTTGAAGATATTGATTTTATATTTGGTAATTAGTCTTATCATGACAAGTTATTAATCAAGTTTAAATTTTGTCGGGTCTGATGATTTGGTCCAGAGTTATGGTTCATATTCAATGATAGAGTACTATGTTAAACCATACATGTATTTCTGTAAAAAATGAGTTAACTCATTTTTTAAAAGACATTCTTTGGTAAATTGTTTAAAGAATCAGGTTAAAATGTTTGTTATTTAAACTAATTTTCTGAATGCTATACAATACATATAATTTATATTTTTTTTTATTAAGTGAAAACGTTTGATTACATAACAATCTATTTTTATTAAAGTATATATTTCATAACATTACATTGTTTAGATAAAAGTTGTTGACATTTTATAGATAAGTTAAATATTGTGATTGTGAATGTGATAAATGAGAGAAAAAATATTTGGAACTTTTGATTATATTATATTTGGTTTTAATTTGAAATTTACCATCAATACCAAAAATAAAGTGGTGTATTTACAAAGCAGTCAACTCATAGATACATGTAGATTAAAAAACTAAAATCACTATATCAGTGTAAATTCTGAATACTGACATGAGAGCTAGGTGTCATTCTGAGTTCCCTAAAAAAACTTTCTTTTTTGGATCCTTAAACATAATCATTATATACAAAGTCACAGTTAGGGTATATCCTGAATTCCCTGCTAAAAAAGGGCCTAATTCTGGATTCATGCTAAAATAAAGGCTTAATACTGATGTCCCATAAAAAAGGTTCATTATTTCTTTTTCAATATGTTTGGAAACACATAACTGATGTAGATTGGGTATATGATATGTACCTTGTGTCCATCCATCATGTCCATGGATTCATCCAATAGATATTTCTGTCACACTTTTCTTTTGTTCTAACAACAAAATGTCTTAATATTTGATCATCAGCTGGACAGGGATTAATACATGTTGTAATTAAGCCTACTAAATGTTTTCCGATAATTTGAATTTTTACATGTTATGTTAGCTAAGCATGATGATGTGTGAATTTTTGTTATAATTTAATCAATAATGTGATTTTAGATATATGGTAGATGCTGCTGACCCCGATAAGATAGAACCATCACGGAATGAATTACACCATTTATTAGACAAACCACAGCTTCAAGGCATTCCCGTCTTAGTTCTAGGCAATAAGAGAGATTTAGCTGGGGCATTAGATGAAAGACAGCTCATAGAAAGAATGTAAGTCAAAAACAGTTATGTGTCTTACATTTAGTGGTCAGCTGTGTCTTACATTTAGTGCTGTTCAGCTGTGTCATACATTTAGTTTTCAGCTGTGTCTTACATTTAGTTTTCCGCTGTGTCTTACATTTAGTGTTCAGCTGTGTCTTACATTTAGTGTTCAGCTGTGTCTTACATTAAGTGTTCAGCTGTGTCTTACATTTAGTGTTCAGCTGTGTCTTACATTTAGTGTTCAGCTGTGTCTTACATTTAGTTTTCAGCTGTGTCTTACATTAAGTGTTCAGCTGTGTCTTACATTTAGTGTTCAGCTGTGTCTTACATTTAGTGTTCAGCTGTGTCTTACATTTAGTTTTCAGCTGTGTCTTACATTAAGTGTTCAGCTGTGTCTTACATTAAGTGTTCAGCTGTGTCTTACATTTAGTGCTGTTCAGCTGTGTCTTACATTTAGTGTTCAGCTGTGTCTTACATTAAGTGTTCAGCTGTGTCTTACATTAAGTGTTCAGCTGTGTCTTACATTAAGTGTTCAGCTGTGTCTTACATTAAGTGTTCAGCTGTGTCTTACATTTAGTTTTCAGCTGTGTCTTACATTAAGTGTTCAGCTGTGTCTTACATTTAGTGTTCAGCTGTGTCTTACATTTAGTGTTCAGCTGTGTCTTACATTTAGTTTTCAGCTGTGTCTTACATTAAGTGTTCAGCTGTGTCTTACATTAAGTGTTCAGCTGTGTCTTACATTTAGTTTTCAGCTGTGTCTTACATTTAGTGCTGTTCAGCTGTGTCTTACATTTAGTGTTCAGCTGTGTCTTACATTAAGTGTTCAGCTGTGTCTTACATTAAGTGTTCAGCTGTGTCTTACATTAAGTGTTCAGCTGTGTCTTACATTAAGTGTTCAGCTGTGTCTTACATTAAGTGTTCAGCTGTGTCTTACATTTAGTGTTCAGCTGTGTCTTACATTTAGTGTTCAGCTGTGTCTTACATTTAGTTTTCAGCTGTGTCTTACATTAAGTGTTCAGCTGTGTCTTACATTTAGTGTTCAGCTGTGTCTTACATTTAGTGTTCAGCTGTGTCTTACATTTAGTTTTCAGCTGTGTCTTACATTAAGTGTTCAGCTGTGTCTTACATTTAGTTTTCAGCTGTGTCTTACATTTAGTGCTGTTCAGCTGTGTCTTACATTTAGTGTTCAGCTGTGTCTTACATTAAGTGTTCAGCTGTGTCTTACATTAAGTGTTCAGCTGTGTCTTACATTAAGTGTTCAGCTGTGTCTTACATTAAGTGTTCAGCTGTGTCTTACATTAAGTGTTCAGCTGTGTCTTACATTTAGTGTTCAGCTGTGTCTTACATTTAGTGTTCAGCTGTGTCTTACATTAAGTGTTCAGCTGTGTCTTACATTTAGTTTTCAGCTGTGTCTTACATTTAGTTTTCAGCTGTGTCTTACATTTAGTTTTCAGCTGTGTCTTACATTTAGTTTTCAGCTGTGTCTTACATTTAGTTTTCAGCTGTGTCTTACATTTAGTGCTGTTCAGCTGTGTCTTACATTTAGTTTTCAGCTGTGTCTTACATTTAGTTTTCAGCTGTGTCTTACATTTAGTTTTCAGCTGTGTCTTACATTTAGTGCTGTTCAGCTGTGTCTTACATTTAGTGTTCAGCTGTGTCTTACATTTAGTGTTCAGCTGTGTCTTACATTTAGTTTTCAGCTGTGTCTTACATTTAGTTTTCAGCTGTGTCTTACATTAAGTGTTCAGCTGTGTCTTACATTTAGTTTTCAGCTGTGTCTTACATTTAGTTTTCAGCTGTGTCTTACATTTAGTTTTCAGCTGTGTCTTACATTTAGTTTTCAGCTGTGTCTTACATTTAGTGTTCAGCTGTGTCTTACATTTAGTGCTGTTCAGCTGTGTCTTACATTTAGTTTTCAGCTGTGTCTTACATTTAGTTTTCAGCTGTGTCTTACATTTAGTGCTGTTCAGCTGTGTCTTACATTTAGTTTTCAGCTGTGTCTTACATTTAGTTTTCAGCTGTGTCTTACATTTAGTTTTCAGCTGTGTCTTACATTTAGTTTTCAGCTGTGTCTTACATTTAGTGTTCAGCTGTGTCTTACATTTAGTTTTCAGCTGTGTCTTACATTTAGTTTTCAGCTGTACCAGTAAGATGTTCAAGATTAACATGTACTTGTTATTATAAAAGAAGTTTTCTTCATGGGGATCAATTTTCCTTCTTTGCAAAAACATATTTGGTTTTGGGAATATAGACATTATTGCATTGGTTTTAAGGTTATAAAAATCTTTGGAACCAATAATTGTAGCTATGTACTAAATTTAATGATTGGAGCTTGAGGGAGACATACATGTAAAATACTAAGATGGATAAAAATGTAATGTCAGCAATAAATATAATGAATTATGAAATAAATATGATTTTTTTTTTATGTTAAAAATATTTTAACAACAGGAAAATAATTTCCTGAGAAGGAAATAAAATACATAAAAAGGTCATTTTCTGTGGTTCTGAAATTCTACCATGTGACCACATGTACCAGCAAAATGGACTAGGTTGTTGTCTGCTCTATGGTTGGGTTGTTGTCGCTTTGACACATTCACCATTTCCTTTCTCAATTTTATTATTGATGATAAGAATAAATTGACAGTCTTAATTTCCTGACAGTATTTAGTTTGTTAATACAATGTATGAAAAAGTGCACTTTAACATTTTTCGTAACCAAAAAAAAAACTTTTTCAGGAACCTCTCAGCGATTCAAGACAGAGAAATATGTTGTTATTCAATATCATGTAAAGAAAAAGAAAATATTGGTAAGTTGAAGAACTATTGTGCTGTTTTCACATTTCTTGAGCAGTGTCAGAAAAAGATTTCTTCTCAATAATGAAATATCTGTTCTCAGCAAATGATTGCTTGAAATAAAATTGTGATGTTAAATATTCTTGATTTTTTATGAATGGCCTATTGTAATGTCATGAAAAAAGGCTACCATGTCTGATGATGTCACTTATAAAGATCGCAACTTTGAAAAGGAAAAGATAAGAATCATTCGGGAAACAGATTACACCACTGAAACTCATGTATTACAATATTTCTCCACTCTCAATGGTTAAATTTAAATAAATTTTTAAAAACCTCAGCAAACCTTAAGCTTTATATATCAACATTCAACTGTCTCGATTGGAAAAATGTCATAACACACTTGTTGCAGTTGTGGAATCTATATTTATCTAAAACATGTTCCAAACTGTGAAGAGGCTACTTTACAAATTAGTTATGAGAAAGTCAAATGATTTGATGGGTGGTTCATGTTTAGGCAATATCTTCTGTATAAGTCAGCAGAATCTAATCCATTAAGCTTTATTGAATTCAATGTTTAAGTTTAAAGATCATATTGCAAAATGAAAGCAATCTTTACCTCTTGGTGTTCACAATCAATTTTCTAATCTATGATATATATAATTCATCAAGAGAAAAGTAATCAGAATGACATAAGATTTTGTATGCCCCACCTACGATAGTAGAGGGACATTATGTTTTCTGGTCTGTGCGTCTGTATGTCCGTCTGTTTGTTCGTTCGTCTGTCCTGCTTCAGGTTATAGTTTTTGGTCAAGGTCGTTTTTGATGAAGTTGAAGTCCAAGCATCCTAAAACTTGGAATACAAGTTCCATATGATATGATCTTACTAATTTTAATGACAAATTAGTGTTCTGACCCCAATTTCACATTCCACTGAACATAGAAAATGATAGTGCGAATTTGGCATCCGTGTACTTGGGACACGTTCTTGTTTATGCATATCATTGATGCCTTAAGAATGAAAACTTAATCTTCATTTTCATTTCTTTTCAGATATTACATTACAGTGGTTGATACAGCACTCAAAGTCAGGAAGGTAGACATAGGTCTAATTTAGTCGGGACTGTGAAGAGTGGATGAATGTTTCGTATGAGGAACAAATGTGATATATATATGAAATAGCACTAACTTTTATGATAAAGTGGAGGTTGCAAAGAAAGATTTTTATTGTATATTTATCAGACGAAATAGTTGACAATGCAAACACATATATGTTGTATTGTATTAAATTTTGTTAATTTTTTTGAAACTTTGAAAATGTTTTATTTTGTTTATTGAATGATAGAGAAAAAGTTTGTTTGTTGGCTGCATTTCAAGAAAATAAAAAATTGACACCATTGTTAAATATCACAGCAGCAAAACATCATTATACCAGTGAATAAACATTCCAAAAGGAATAACTCATATTACAAGGTCAGGTCAAGGTTAAAGAAGGATAATAAGTCTTGCAGTCATAGTTTAATCATATTTACTTACACTATTTTAAATAACTGTAATTATAATTACATGTATATGAATGTATGGTAATGGAAAAAATGTGCTGAAATTAAACCATAAACATGTGTAACCATTATGTTTATTTATTTTTTGACAATACACGCAATTTCACAAACCATCATTAATTCAAATGAAGATATGATTTGTACATATGCTTAAGATAAATTTCTTATAAACTCAAGTAACTTTCCATTTAGTAAATTCAAATTTGCACTAGTAATATTTGTAAATAACATAAATTTCTTGTCTTAAATATCTGTTTGAAAGAACTTTTTCCTATAATGAACAAGCTTTTTCATAGCACATCTTCAACATTTTCCCTGGTGTATTAAACTTGTTTTAATCATTTAAAATTTGAGTGCTAAAGAGGTATGATTGTGCTTCTATGAAAACATAATTTTGGATGAGTTATACTAATACTGTACAGTAAGCGAAAGCATGATTTGTGATGATAAGAATGAGTTGATACTGGCCAAAACTTTTTCTTAGATATTTTATATATTTCTATATTTTGATTATTTTAATGAGTTATTTGGTGCATAATTATCGACAGCTATTTATTACTTAAAATACCCTTAGATGTAGTGTATACACATATATTATATTTATTTAAATGTGCTGTGTTCATAGTGGACATTTTATGTATTTAGGTAAGTGTGGTAAAACATTGTCCTTTGTCAGAAGTAACTTAACTCTCTAAGGCCATAAGGTGAAAATAAAAAAAATATAGAATTTGCCTGCCAGCTCTTGATAAATTTTTTTTTTATGGGAATCTAGGATTTTTGTTTATTATGGAGTACCATGCCAGATATCAAAGATAAGATACACTTCATAATTACTGTAAGTGAAGTAAAGGCACTTGCATCAATTTTGAGCAAATTAGCTATTTGTTATGGTACACTTGTATTACGTCATATTTGTCAGATATTCTGATATTAAATTTTTGATTGGCATTAAATCTCCATGTTAATGTTAAATGTTCAGCCCCCTAGTTACTATGCTTGTGACATAGCTTTTATGTGGCATAACATCTTCATAAACCATCTAGGGCATTAGAAAGATGTGTCTTAAAATAACATTTATGTATTGATAGTGTAAAACCTGTTTAAATATACAAATCGATAAAATTTTATTTACAAAATGTTAGTAAATATTAAGCTGGTTTCATCCTGAATAAGATGTTATGTTTCCCTCTATCCAACCATCTGATGAGGCTGATTATATAGGTTTTTGGTCAAAAACTACTGGTGCATACCATTTCACACTGTTACTGAAAATCATGTTTTTTCTTATAAGTCAAGTTTTGAACATCAGTTTTTAATGCCTATAAAAATGACCTCATTTATATTATTTAGTATTTATATAAATGATTCTTATTTACTAGTAAAAAAAAAAAAACTGAGTCAAAATTATAAATATTATAGACTTCTCATATAAAAACAAATCATCAAAAATAATCTTTATTGATCTATTTATTAACTGATGTAATGAAAATAAAATTTAATTGAATATTTGTAATATTTAAAAGACCTAAAAAATTGCACTTTTAAAATATCTATATACCGGTATATCATTTTAATTGAAAATTTAAGTGAGTTTGTATGACTTCATTTTGTAAGCTTATTAAGGACCTGTTTACACCTACTCTTCTTTATAAAATAAGTACTTAAAATACATAATATAATTAATACTTGAATGAGTTAAAATTTCATCAGAATACAGGATAGAGTACTTATAACTGTAAATAGTAAACATACCAGTCCTTGAACTTAATCCCCAATACTTGTATTTAAAAATCATTTCTATATATCCACTTACATTACCTCATTTTATGCACAATATTCACATCCAATTGTACACTTTGATTTTTTAGAAAGTGACAGAAAATGTATGTAAGCCTCAACTTTTCTGACATTTAAAAAAAAAATAAACATCTAATAACCAAATAATTATATATGATTGGAAAGAACAGAAACATGCCTTGTTCCCTATCATAGGAAACACATGTGTACAACCTATTTCCAAAAAAAACAACACATGCCTACAAAGGACAACTTACCTCTTTTCAAACATACTTTGTTTTTGTCCTTACAGAATCACCTGTTGTCTGTTAATTAAGAGATAAGTTATATACTATTTAATTTAAGTACTATTATTTTATGTTAATACTCAAATTTACAGCTTGAATTGTGTTATGTATGTGTGATTGATTGTCATGTTGTGTGTCATGTGATGTCAGAATGGATCAACATTTTGAAACTTCTCCATATTTGGGTAAACATATGATCAAAGTTAGTGTTGATGTAGATTTCTATCAATTATAAATGTTGTCAATATCAGGGGAGATAATCATTGCTGCTTCATTCTTCCCACCACATTATTTTAGTACAACAATTGAAATAAAGTGTAATGAATGAACTTATTATTTTTTCTTAAAACTGCCATGGCTGTATACTTCTGAGATTGTGAGCCAAGACACAGAAAAACTAAAAGATAGACCAGTGGTCTTAAAGAATTAAATATAGTATGTCAAGCACTAATTCCTCTCCTTTCTATAAATAAGTTTGGAATATTTTGTATAAAATGCAAAATTTCTGCATGCAACAAAATAGATATCAAAGATGACAAAAAAATCTGGAGATAATAACAAAAGACCACCACTGACATGATCCATATGTCTACATGAATATTGATCTCAGGGTTAAATTAAAATAAAATAAAAATATTGTTTATTTGCCAATGAGAAAACTCTTCACAAAAGACCAATGATACAGAAATTAACAACAGTAGGTATAGGTCAGTATACAGTCTTCAACAATGAGTAAAACCCATTATATTAATTTTTGGAGATATTCCACTCTTCATGTGTAAACTATTTTTTATCAGATATGAACTGTAAATACTGAATGTACTGGAGACCCAGTAACTGATAAAAAAATATTTTTTACACTTGGGATGGCATACATTTGTATTACTGTACCTTTTCTACCCTTGAATTAAACAATGTAAGTTTGTAACAAACAAGTTTTCAATTGCAGTTCAGTTATAAATTTCACCCATTTGCACCTTGTCAATTGTAAAACTAGTCAGCAATTTTAAACTGCTCTAGAAGAGCCAGAAGAATTAACTAGAATTTTTGCCAATGTTTTAAAATTTGAAAAACAGACAAGAAAATGAAACAGATATAACCAAGGTGTCTACATCAAAGTATTTTTAAGTTTACAGTGTCCATGTATGGTAAGGCTGTTGGTGTACATTTTTATGCCCCACCTATGATAGTAGAGGGGCATAATGTTTTCTGGTCTGTTCATCCGTCTGTCTATCCCGCTTCAGGTCAAGGTAGTTTTTGATAAAGTTGAAGTCCAATCAACTTGAGACTTAGTACACATGTTAACCATGATATGATCTTTCTAATTTTAATGTCAAATTAAAGTTTTGACCTCAATTTCACAGTCCACTGAACATAGAAAATGATAGGGCAAAGTTCAGGTTAAAGTTTTTGGTCCAGATAGTTTTTGATGAAGTTGAAGTCACATCAACTTGAAACTTAGTACACATGTTCCCTATGATATAATCTTTCTAATTTTAACTCTAAATTAATGTATTGACCCCAAGTTTACAGTCAAATGAACATAGAAAATGATAGTGCCAGTGGGGCATCCGTGTACTATGGACACATTCTTGTTTGGTGTTGCTTTTTTACAGGAAAGCACAAACTCAGTACTTAATGAATCCTAGGTAAAAAGCACTAATGCTTAAGTCAAAATCAATTATTACTCTCCAGTTTTAGCAATAAAAAGCAACAGATCAGATTAATTTCAAATAGATTAATTCATGAAAAAATCCTCACTTTCAATTGATAAAGAAGTCAAGATATGAAAGATTTAACGTCTCTGGATAATCTTTGTAAAAATTAGAAATTGTTCGAGTTAAAGGTAGAAAATCTAAACTTTTACACTAATGCACAAGAGAAACTTGGATTTTGTATGACTCTAACTGATACTCGGAATGTTTAGAATCCACAACAGATTCCCTCTCACCATCTGAAGTCTGCCAAACTGGGGTTATGATTACTGGTAAAATAGAGTTTAGGAATAGTGGGGGATCCAGAATTTTTCATAAGTTGGGGCCCTATCCAGTCATGCTTCAGTGATTCCCTATATGAACAACCATTATTCTATTCCTACAAAAGTCATGGGGGACTGAACCCCCTCTAAATCCACCTCTTAGTAATGAAAACAGAAAATATCCCACTGGCCCAGATTGTCACTACACAAATAAAATAACTCGTCAGAAAAAATTTTTAATCATAATTTCCTGTGGATTAGCACATCAAAAAAGTATGTTCTTACTATCTAAAAAGTTTCATGAAATTATGTTGTGATGTTTCAGATGAGTTTTGATGACAAACTTTTACAGTAGTATATTGAGGCAAATAAGTTCAAAGGAGAATAACTCCTTGAAAACAAGAATGTGTCCCTAGTACACAGATGCCCCATTTGCACTATCATTTTCTATGTTCAGTAGACCTTGAAAATGAGATAAAATCTTTATTTTGGCATTAAAATTAGAAAGATCCTATCATACCTTGACCAAAAACTTTAACCTGAAGCAGGCCAGACAGACGGACAAACAAACAGACGACAGGATGCACAGACCAGAAAACATAATGCATCTCTACTATCGTGGGTGGGGCATAAAAATCTGGAAAGAAATTTTGTATGCATGAGATTAACTTAAAAGGTCCGACGATAGCTCTATATCCACAGCACCACTTTGCAAACTTGAAAAAAAATTGAGTTATTGAGCCCATCCACAATTGGTCTTGAGGAGAACAAATCTGTGTAGGGATGTTTAGATGAGATTTGGTACCCTAATATGTGTTTTTGACTTGCTGTATCATTGGTGTATACCAAATTTCTCATTTCATTCATATCCTATAACTTAAAAATCTGTTCAAATATTAAGTCAAATTGTTACAAAACTACTTTATAATAATCAACCTTTCATTTTACAATTAGTAGTATTCATGAAAGTTTACACACTTTTAAAGATTAGGGATTGACACCAAGTAGGCCATTAGATGTAAAAATATACAAATTAAAAGACAAAGTAGTGAAAATGCTGTTTAATTTTTTATTAATACAAATGAATGTCCATCAATCATTTTTAAAGGTATATTTTCTTGTACTATCATACTAGATACACATAATCATGATTCAAAAGTAGCATCTAAATATCTAGCACAAACAAAATCACAAATTTATAACATCTTTAATTTTGTAAAGTATTCATATCAAATTCTTAATTGCAAAACATGGAATGTAATATTCTTACCAAAGTAAAATTTCATCATTTAGCTATAGCTTCTTGCTGTAAAACAATACAGAATTCTATCTAATTGTTGGTTTGATCGTTGTATTGTATTGTATTGTAAAATGAAGAAAAAAATTGTATGCAAAAAGCTAACTTTTCAGATCTAACAACATTCTTTACAAATAAAAGTAAATTCTAAAAGGACATGCGCATATGCATTTAAATTTAAACTCAACCCATTCAAATTTATATAAATATAAAATCCAAAACATTTACAACCAGTTCTTTTAGTATAGATATAACATGTACTTGAAGCACTGACAATGTACTGGGTATAGTAAATTGTCATTTGATCCTAACACAGGATCAGTGTATAAAACCTATTTAAAATATTCAGATGTTATAAAATCATTAATTCAAATGTATAAAAAAATAAAAAATAAACATAGCACAGACATTTGCACAATAACCTAAAATAGACATTTTGAGGATCAAGTTATTGTTAATGAGACTGTTGTAAAAACACATGGTATGATGACTGATGTATATCAAGAAAAGTTTTTATTTGGAATTCTGAAAAATATTCAGATTCTCTGAACACGTACCCTTTCTGCTTGCAATACCAAGTTTAAAAGTTAAATTTAGCCTTAGTCTTTCTATTTGACTTTGCTTGACCAAAATAACTTTTTTAAATTAAATAATTTTCAAGATAATAAATATTCATAGAAAAGACATAATAGGCTATATTTGACCTTCCCTAACTTGTTCTGTGCTGTGACAAAAATAAAACTGAAGAATTTACATCTGACATGTATAATATAATGTTAGAAAAAAAACATAAATAAAACACACAAAAAATCACATTATAAAATGTTTCTAGAATACTATGGAATTCGTGTGTTTCTAATTTTCGATGGTTTCGTGTGTATTTATAAATTTCAAACTACAAATTTAAGTTTACAACAAATTAAAATCTCATGTAGACTTGTATGCTGATTTTGAAAAAGCAGATATGCAAGTATCAAAGAAAATACAATTTTCCATTACTATTACCCTTAAAAATCAGGTTACCTAAAACAAAACTTTGATCAGTTATTTGTCTTAACATATTGAAAAAGTAATTTAAAACCCTGACAAGTACACTTTTTCCAAATTCTTTGTTCCATATGGGCTAATAAATTAGAGGTTGGGGTACATCTTTTAACACATTTCTCCCAACACCTTAAAAACTTTACCTAATTAATATTTTGAAATAGCACTATCATTATTATAAACACTTTATTCAATCTACACTTTTTCCCATGCAGCTATGTTCACTATGCACTGTTAAATCTATTTGAAGGCTGCTGACTTGTTGTTGATTGGTCGTTTCATGAACTTGTCAGAAGACATATATTTCTTTATGGCGGGAAGTGCTTCAAATCTTGCAACAAAGGCAGACAACTTTGGGTATGAATCTAGAATTCCTGGCTTCATTATTTTATGCTGGTCTAACAATTCATACATTGGAAAGTCACATACTGTTACCTGTAATATGCAAAACAGATTAGTTTAAAAAGGTGTATAAATATTGAGAGAAATAATCTCAACTTGGCCACAATAATTATGTTAACACTAAACACATCAAAGGGTATAAAAGTCATTTTTTCTATTGAAAACAATAAACATACATTTGTAGTCAGAATCCCTTTTTTTTTTTTAAAAGTGGAACATATTTCAATAAAAGTGATTCATTATTTAGCAAGAATATGTCTCACTGGGACACGATGCATCATCACATTATTCATGTTAAGTGTGTCACGGAATAGAATTTCAAAGTTCCAAAAGGAAAAAATGTTCTGGAATATTATTTCCACAGGAATAAATATTACAGTAAATATTCCCAACAGAATAAATGGTAAAGAACATTTGCTCCAACAAGAATAGATATTATGACAATGTTTATAACAAAGTTTCCATTGGAACTTCTGTTAGGTGGAACAAATATACGTTGACAGTGAACAGTCAGAGCTCTAATTTGGCATATTTTATACAACAGGCTGGCAGAGAGACAGCAAATCGGATTTATTAACATTTATTTGTGTCCTGGGATTTTTCAATCTTTCAAGAAGAATTACTCCTGAACAAAAAAAATGAAAATCACCATTATGAAACTTGACCTCAATTTTGTCATCAGTCACAATATATTTAAATTTGAAAAGATTAGGTTGAATGGTTCGACCAATTTGTACCAACTCAGGAATATGACAGTTCTTGTCCATTTGTTTTTGATGTGTTTTGTCATTTGATTTTGCCATGTGATTATGGACTTTCCTAATAGATTTTCCTCTGAGTTCAGTATTTTTGTGAATGTACTTTTTTTACTACTGGAAACACCATTTTTTAATCTTTCAAGAACCATAACTCCTGAACCATAAAAGTTGAAATTGTCATTATTGAACTTGACCTCCATTTTGTCATCAGAAACAACATATTGACAGCCAGGAATAAGAATGGAGTTACAGATAAGCTATGGTAACTTATTCAAATTATACAAATATTTATCACAAAGGGAGATAATTAAGTTGTTTATACTCACATTAGCTCCAGTAAAAAAGTTCTTACTTCCAAGAAATTCTTCAAATTTAGCAAGCATTGGCTGCAAATTTTTAAAGTAGTCTTCTTTCAATTTTTCCTGTAATTAAAATGTAATTATACACATATTTGTTTTATATAAACTTTGAATAACATAGAAAGCAAACAATCATGTTTAATATGTATAAAGAATTTTAAAGTACACAAAACTTAAAACACTTTATGTCCTGAGTTTTTATCACATCAAAGGTTAATTTTTTTACAATCAATTTTTAATTTGTACATGTACTATTTCTAAAATCAACAATATATAATATTAAGTTCTGATATAGACGTTTCAACTTTCAAGATGTACTTATTTTAATTGTTATATTTTATAAAACAATGAAATTCCAATCAGTATTATACATTAAAGCTAACTTGAGTATAATACCTGGCAAAACTTGTATCAGTATAAAGAGAGTTATAATACAGACCAAGATCAGAACCTGAGGGCTGATATTGACTGAATGGTTGGTAATATGCTACAAACTATTTCATGTTTTGTTAGACTGTATATTTAAGCATGATAATTCAATAGGTATTCCAAGCACAGGTGTGATACAGGATATTAAAAACAAATCATGTGATAGAAGTTTCAGAGTAGTAATTATGTCGGCTATATACCCAGTACTTTTTAACAGCTAATGCAAAATAATGATAAATTTTAATACAGTGACACCTGTGTTTTCCAAAACTTGAACAAAAATGAAAACCTGTACAGATTGAACCATAACTTAACTGAAAACTTGTCTAAATTTCAGGTGTCATACCACCAATTACTCCCTCAAATTTAGAACGTATGTGAAAGTAGGCCTACTCGGACAAAAAATAGTGCATTTGATGTCCTATTTTACTTAAACTAACCGACAAATTGGCAGAAATGAAACTTTTGTTGAAAGAGGAATATATTATGACCATTTTGAGCTAAAATTTACTTGTTTATGAGTTTGCCTTCAAAATTGAGGATTAATACACTCCATAGTATACTAATTTAAGATTTCCAGAAAACCAGGGGTTATTTTTAGTGGTACCTCTATTTCGGAACACCTTTTCTTTTTTATATGATTTTAAACACCTATTGAAAATTGGCATGTAGAAAGCTGATACATGTAGGATTCAGGATATACCTGGTTTCTATGAAGTTAAACTTAAGGTAAAATATTTAGAAAGCTGTGAAAAATGTAAAATTTGGTTGAACAGATAGGGACTTTTAATTGGTGGTATGACACCTAAACATAAGCAGACTACACCAGATATCTGTATAAAAACAACCGTAACTACATTGGAAGCCTGTCTAAAAGCAAACAGACACAGATTTAAGGGTATACGATACAGTTACAGGGGAGGTAATGACGTTGCTGAAGTAAATTGTTATTTCTTTGCGACCTCAAACTATGTCAGTTTTCGACTGATTTTTATCATTTAAACTTATCTAACTTGAAAACACGTTCATAAACCCCTCTTTTTAAAATGCTATATAGTTAGTTAATATACGCGAGAAAATTATGTGTGCTCATTTTCATTAAAAAGTAAATAGTGCAATTTTTTAAAATTTGATAAATATACAGCAAGAAATGATGTTTTTTTCTACATTCATGTATATTTGAAAAATATGAGTTATTTCTGAATAAAAAATGTATAAATTTTTAGGATACTCATAAAACACAGAAATTTCAAATTATTTAACAAAAAACAATTTGTGTTTATCTTTCAAAACAAAAGAGTTATGTCTTTCTTTAGAAAAATAAAAAAAGGCCACAACTCCAAATTTTGAGTACATATACAAAATTTTGACCTCATTTTACTCAAAAAGTATAGCACATGAACTTCAAGAAGGTATATTTTTTTTACATATTTGGTTTAATCAGGTAAAAAATAGTCTATATGGAACTTTTTATCCAAATGTAAATACGGAATCAAAATTGTATTGTATGCCCTTAATCTTCAGTTTGTAAAGGGTTCAGTATGGACAGATTTCACAGTAATTTTACTTACATAGTCACCATTGTAAGCCAATCTAACGGTACCATTTCTGAAGTCCATGGCATTCTCTAACATCACATCACAATCTACTATTTCTTGTGTTGTCTTGCCCACTGTAAGCAAACATAATACAATAATCATAGTTTTTTCATACTATTGCTTTATTAAAAAAAAAATGAAATAACAAAGTTTGTCAAAACTAAATGTATGCTAACATTCATACATATATGGAAAATTCATAAATGTCACTAAAGAAACAATTCGTATTTTGTCAAAATTAATTTTGCAATTTTTATAATGTTAACAACAGTGTTAGTGTGTTTTTTGCAGCAGAGGAGAAGATTTGATAAAACCATCTATCATGTCTATAATAACAAAATCATCATTGATACTAGGATTAAATATTTACACAAGACACATATTTTGACTACAAAAGAGTAATCAGGAACACTTAAACCAAAAAAGAAAAGAAAATATAGTGTGAAATTGAAGAGCATAGAGGACCAAATATAGCTAAGGTAATCTATTTGTAATCTATTTGTATTTTAAAATGATATTTGCTTTCGGTCTTTTATTCTAATGCATATAAGAACCAGATGCTCCGCAGGGCGTAGCTTTATACGACCGCAGATGTTGAACCCTGAACAGTTGGGGCAAGTATGGACACAACATTCAAGCTGGATTCAGCTCTAAATTTGGATTGTGATTAAAAAGTTGACACAGCATAGGTTTCTGACACAGAATGAATGTGTTCTAATGAACTTAAAATTTTTGTTTTCTCTTAGAGCAATTCACTATGCTGTTGAATATTATTCCTCTCAAAAAAATGTTTGAAGAAATTTTCTTTTTATTTATGAAATTTCAAATGAGAAAATTGAACCCAATTTTTTTTATCACATCCCCCTTTCCCTTATTCCAAAACTAATCTCAATTAAAATTTCTAATGGAGTTTGCAACAATTACTACTCATTTAAATACATCATAAATTATTAAGATGTAAAAAAACTGCTTGTTATCACTGAATGGTAAAGATTATTTTAATTTATCAGTTGGTAGTAAAAAGTGAATATACATTGTATATTGTATATATAACAAAGATTTAAGTTGATTCTGGACAAAGAAAGATAACTCCAAATAAAAAAAATTCTTACAATTAGATATTTCTTGCTTACTATTCTGGACAAAGAAAGATAACTCTAATTAAAAACAAAATTGCTATTTCACAATATTTTGCAATAAGATATTTCTTGCCATTGCGCAATACTGTCCAATTGAAAAGACTTGCTATTGCACAAAACTTAATATAATAATTTTAGATCCTGATTTGGACCAACTTGAAAACTGGGCCCAGAATCAAAAATCTAAGTACATGTTTGGATTCAGCATATCAAAGAACCCCAAGATTTCAATTTTTGTTAAAATCAAACTAAGTTTAATTTTGGACCCTTTGGACTTTAATGTAGACCAATTTGAAAACAAGCCCAAAAATGAGGAATCTACATACACAGTTAGATTTGGCATATCAAAGAACCCCATTTATTCAATTTTTGATGAAATCAAACAAAGTTTAATTTTGGACCCCGATTTGGACCAACTTGAAAACTGGGCCGATAATCAAGAATCTAAGTACATTTTTAGATTCAGCATATCAAAGAACCCAACCGATTAATTTTTTGTCAAAATCAAACAAAGTTTAATTTTGGACCCTTTGGACCTTAATGTAGACCAATTTGAAAACGGGACCAAAAGTTAAAAATCTACATACACAGTTAGATTCAGCATATCAAAGAATCCCAATTATTCAATTTTGATGAAATCAAACAAAGTTTAATTTTGGACCCTTTGGGCCCCTTATTCCTAAACTGTTGGGACCAAAACTCCCAAAATCATTACCAACCTTCCTTTTATGGTCATAAACCTTGTGTTTAAATTTCATAGATTTCTATTTACTTATACTAAAGTTATGGTGCGAAAACCAAGAAAAATGCTTATTTGGGTCCCTTTTTGGCCCCTAATTCCTAAACTGTTGGGACATTAACTCCCAAAATCAATACCAACCTTCCTTTTGTGGTCATAAACATTGTGTATAAATTTCATTATTTTCTATTTACTTAAACTAAAGTTATTGTGCGAAAACCAAGAATAATGCTTATTTGGGCCCTTTTTTGGCCCCTAATTCCTACACTATTGAAACCAAAACTCCCAAAATCAATCCCAACCTTTCTTTTGTGGTCATAAACCTTGTGTCAAAATTTCATAGATTTCTATTAACTTAAACTAAAGTTATAGTGCGAAAACCAAGAAAATGCTTATTTGGGCCCTTTTTGGCCCCTAATTCCTAAAATCTTGGGACCAAAACTCCCAAAATCAATACCAGCCTTCCTTTTGTGGTCATAAACCTTGTGATAAAATTTTATAGATTTATATTCACTTTTACTAAAGTTAGAGTGCGAAAACTAAAAGTATTCGGACGACGACGACGACGACGACGACGACGACAACGACGACGACGACGCCAACGTGATAGCAATATACGACGAAATTTTTTTCAAAATTTGCGGTCGTATAAAAACCTAACAAAAAATATACATATCTCATTATAAGATTAACATCATGAAGAATATTTCATACTATAAGTATTTAATCTTACACAAGTTATGTTTCTTGGCAATGTATCTTAGAATTGAGTTACTCTGTGTGATTCTGATGTCACCATCTATGTAATATGGTAGCTGAAAAATACAACATTTGAAAAATAATAAATTTGGTATAAGGGGGTCTCATTGGGGGGTTCCGATCCTGGATCCAGCTTATTGTTTTGTCAGATTCCCGTATCCCGCTTACACTATGTACGTAAGCATTTCTTATATTTTTGTCATTTCCTGGGTCCCACTAGACCTCATTTCCTGTTTTCACGACACAATAATTTGACTTTCACGTGTTACGCTTACAAAAAAATCGGCAATCCCACGTCACGCTTAGACCCCAATGAGACCCACGTATAAGACATACACAACTTATTACATTGTTTGCAATGAAATAATAAATTTCATGTTAAAACAACACCAATATGCATGTAATTAAAATCACTTTGAAATTTGATTAATTGATTGATTGAATAGGGTTTTAATAAAGGCAACAGTAGTATACAATTGTTCGAAATTCATAAATCGATTGAAAAGAATCAATCCGGGTTACAAACTAAAACTGAAGGAAAGACATCAAATAAAAGACGAGAACTAGGACACAACAGAAACACAACACTTAACACTTTTGTGCTATTTCGTAGTGGTTAGTTTTTATTTGCGGAGGAATTTCTACTTTGATATTAAAATCTAAAACAATGTGATCCTAATTATCTAAAAAGAATATCAAAAAGGTGTTTAAAAAAATCTTTTCCATAAAGTTCCATATCTAAAGAAAAATCAAATGAACTTTTATTTACTTAGTGATGTTATTTTTGTGATGCACTTATGAAATTAATATATAAAATTAGGAATCATTGTTTACAAGTATATATACTTACATTTGGGAAAGGTAATCCTAATGTGTTCTTGACAGAGGTCCAGCACTCTCGGCTAAATCCTGGACCTGAAAAGTAATAACAAATATAGTCAGTCAATCTGTTATAATGAGCACATTTACTTTGCAATATATTTTACCATGCATTTTTGTTTATATAATTTGGGGCATCTACATGAACTATTATGGTATCCTATTCATCCTTGACAACTCATAAGGATTTTGCTTTAGTCAAAGGATGTTTTAAATGTTAAAGCCTAGATCTTGCATGGTCAGTCATAGAACATCTGACAACTTGAGGGGGTGGGTGGGGTTAAGATATTGTAATTTTTTTGTGCCATATCATATGATATGTATTACCTAATATTATTTTTAATACATGTTTTATAGCAGCATGGATGCAAATTTAATATGTATTTTATTTTGAACTTATAAATTCATATAAAACTTCAGATTAAAAAAAAACGTGATGCATATGTTTTTTTATAACTATTTAAAAGGATAATTCTTATTATAAAACTTTTTCTCAAGAAAATTCTATAATTTGTCCAAGTTTAAAAAAAACAACTTTTTTGTATTAAATGTTTGCTTTCAGTGAACAATTCCCCGATATATTTTCCATATGCAGTGACAATTTTTTTTGAAATAGGGTGATCCCAATATGCATAAACCCTGATATATTTAACTACATGTATCATGATCATATTGTTCATGTTAAACATGTCTATAGGTTGCATTTCTGTAAATATTGACAATGCAATTTCCCATAGGAACTCCTTTAATGGCTAAAACTGTACCACTTTTACTATGAAGTTTTGAAAAAAATCTTGTCCTAGAACTGAAAGTTCATTTGCACCACAATTTTTTTCAAAGGTCAAAATATAGGGCTGTGCGGCATATTTTCAACGTTATATGCCCTGAACTTCTCAAAGTTTATTCTTGCACTAATTTTCTTAACTACCCCTACCTCGAATGAAAGGTTACCACAGATTTCAATGTTAACAATATGCACATGTTTATTTATTGGTAACATTCCCAAGTTCTGTCTCTGCGATATGGAACACAATGAGCATAACTGGGAACCAGTATGTAAACAAAATTATTTTCTATGAATATTCAATTACTCCCCAAAAGAGGAGGGTTTTCAGAAACAGCTGTATTTACAAAGTGCAACCTTAAACATCCATACTTCTTTGATGATTGTTTACTAAGATGACATCGGTAAACTACGGCTTCAAAACAGGACAATTAATTAGCTGCCATATTTTTAACATCATGACAGACCAAGAGAAATTTTTGTTTCCCATTTATGCGATATGGTTGCATAAAAATAATTAAATCATGCACAGTAGACTAAGTTTATGATATATACATGCATTGGTTCAAGAATTGGATAAACATTATTTTTCACTAGTCACAAGTTTCATATGACTTTAACCTACCCTTTTCCTTTTCAAAGAATGTGAACTGCTGGTTTAAAAGAAAACCAATGGATATCTTATATTTAGTCAATTACTGCCCTTTCTAAGTAAGGGATAGTAAACAGGTAACTGGGGAGGGGGAGGAGAGGTCTTTTTTGGCAAATAGCCTGAGATTCCAGATATTTTAAAAGAATAAAAATTATGTATCATGTCTGTATGCATGATTAAAAAAAATCTTGAAAATTATATAAAACCAAAAGATCATATCATATTATATTAATATACAATAAGATTGGGTTCTAAAAAACTACACATATGTTAATGCTTAACCTACCTACCCTAATTGTTAATGCCATAGGCTGATCCAGGGGGCCCTGGGCCCTCTTTTGTTGGAAAAATTTGGTTGATTATATAGGGAATCACTGAAGCATGACTGGAGGGGCTTATGAAAAGTTCTAGATCAGCCACTGAATGGTTACCAAATCACTTTTTATGCCATTTTGAAACAAGTACTTTTAAAGTCAGACTTCTCAAGTATTAAGCAGCGCAAAATTGTTTGAAAAATAAAATGATATTGCTTACTGCCTACCAATTTTTTTTCATCACATTAACAAATACACATGCATGTATCATTTTTTTAGGCCTTACCATCTCCTTGTTCATATTGGACATCTTCAAAGTCTTCCCCAACATAGTTCTGTAATAATCTCACTGGCTGTGCAAGCTGAAATGGTTGAAACAATACTCATTGTACATGTAGTTGTAATGTAATGATAAACAGCAGCTGGTGCAAAAAAAATAATTACTTTTTTTTATTTTCAGAAGCAAGCCTGAGGGTTTAGAAATAGAATGACACTTTTCATATCCTCTAATTTAATTTTACAGCATAAACTAAAAGTCATTGAACTCTTAAACACACTGTTTGATTACAGCGAAGAGGACTGTTACACCTTTTGGGATTCTGAGTTTGGAGCAATTTACTAAATTGGCCATGTCAGGCCAAATCAGAAAAACACTTCATACTCAATATCTCAAACAAAAAGGGATTATATCATGCCCTTCTGCCTTGACATTCTGCAGTCATTATATGTTAATAGCTACAAACAGTAAAGGAAACATTCTACTTCTACCAGATAATGTCACAATCAACAAACTAATTATTCTTCAATTACTTTGATGTGTATACATTGTAAGTACCCCTTCCCTCCCCTAAAATGTTTGAATTTAGTTCAGCTTTGTTGCCCAGACTTTGAAAGCTTCAACTGATGGGAATCCTGGTCCGTCCGCCCTGATTCCGGTTCGCCCTAGCTAGTTTCTGTTTTGGCCCTGATTTTAGTTTTTAGTATATAGTGTTGCGTTGTGTGTATATAATTGAATGTGTTGAACCTGAGGAAGGAGAAAGTTCCAATCTCTGTGGAAAAAATAATATTTCCGGTAATCAATTAAAAATGCAGCTAGGATTTTGAAAGCTTATGTCAAGCTAGACCCAGATTACTCTGACGTCCAACGGCTGTTTTGCCAGAAAAGCTGGGGCCATGGTCCCACAGTCCCAGCTTGTCTGGCAAAACAGCTGTTGGATGTCAAGAGTAATCTTGGACCGGTCTCACTAATTAGCGACAACAAGCGTCAACAAGAATTATTTTAGTGACAACAAGCGACAAGAAACTATTTAGCGACAAGAAAACATATTTGTTTTAATTAAAATTAATTGTTGTAATAAATATTAAAAGAATGAATATGCAAAAGAAAATAATTTTAGCGACAAGAAAGTTAAAATTGATAGAAAAAAATTAAACCTTATTTACATATTTATTTTGTCATCTATTATGTATAACTCACATTCAGATCCAAAAGTTATACAAGTAAAATTGCAAAAAGATCTCAATCAAGTACAAAAATGGAGCAATGACTGGAGAATTAAACTTAGCATTCAAAAAACAGAGTACAGTATATTCAGCAAAGACTGAAAAAAATAAAGTCCAAAATATCAAACTAAAGCTTGGTAACACAATTCTAAAATACAACCCTAATCCTAAAAAAAAATTAAAAAAATATATGGACCCCAAGGTAGAATCACATTATCTTAAACATATTCTTCATATTTAAAAATGAAAAAAAGAAGCTCAATCTCTTTCTTCTTCACAAATGTTTACTTTCTTCATCTACCAATATAATAATATAAACTTCACAATCTCTTTCTTCCTCACAAATGTTTCATTTCTTCGTCTATCTATATAATAAAACATTTTAATTAGACATATCTGCTCGTAAATTTAAAAAAACCCATTACATACAAATTTCTTTATATCTAATAAAAAAATGTTTTCGTGTCGGTAAATAGTCTTCTTGTCGCTTGTTGTCGCTAAAATAATTCTTGTTGTCGCTTCTTGTCACTTGTTGACGCTTGTTGTCGCTAATTAGTGAGACCCATCTTGGACTAATGTCAAGCCTGTTTCTTGACAGTCACTTGGGTGGCATCAGATGACCTGCCTTTCATATTTCCCCATTTTAAAAACATGGTGAGGCTTGTATCTATTCTTATTTTCGTTCATTTATAATTGATTGATTAACGTTTGATCAATGTCCAGTGGCAAATATTTCATACTGGTTGTTTAGGGCGAAAGTATGATTAAAAAACACAATTAAATAATACTGTAGCAGAATTGTACGTAAAACTATTCGTAATATTTAGCTAACATTAAGTTTGAATGCGTTATGATTTCTTTTTTTCAATTATGATTTTTACTTTCAGAGGTGGACAGGTACGTGTTGTTCTAGATTTTACCCTTATACCCTCCAGACATGCAGGGATTTGTATTATTCCTAAATTGTTGTTACTACTTACGCCTCTAATTTTCCAATATCCTAGAGTAGGCATCCTTTTAATTGTCACTTAAATTCAACTAAGTAAAGATTGAGATGAGAAAAGAAAGGTTTCTCTTCGCCGGGTTTTATAAAAGTCGCACTGCAGACGGAAAATTATCCGGATGACGTGGTCGCAAGAAAATTTGTGTCTCGGCGATTGGCCAATGAAATTTTAGATTTTTTTTTCAGAGGACCTTCCTTTATCTTGAAAACAGATTTGCGGGAAAAGCGTTATCCCCTATGTCATTGAATCATTGGCTGTAATCAATGGGACATTCGTTGAAACGGCATATAGATGTACTCTGTATAAAGTTACTTAGCTAGTACTACAAAATGTACGGTTGATGTATATAGTTTGGAATCACAGGCACCCGTCTATTCCTATATACCTTTATCATATATAAACATGTAAAGGTACATGTATATAGGGGAAAAAAATCCGAGACGCGAGTGCCTGTGGTTGGAATACAAAAGGCCTTATGATTTATCTTGATCAATTTTATAAATACAAATAAACTATTTTTTTTACAACAATGAAAAGTTGTGTTTTTATTTTATGGTCTTGTTGTTTCAGTTAAATTAGTTTTCCGAATAAAAGCGAATTTTCATATGTTCTTTATTCCCTTTTTCCAAAAAGTATTTTTAAGACTGGTTTAGCTTTTCATGCAATATTTTGTAATCATTCGGGAATTTCCCAACTGTAATCGCTTTCTTTTTAATACCCAACGAACCCGGATACGCGATAAACTCGGTAGATCAACAAAAATCATGAAATCGATTTTATGTATTTGCTTTAACTGATTTACCGAGTGCATGTGTATAGTTTATCTGTCATTCATCATGCAGTTTCATTTGATCAGTTCTATACCATTGAGTTGTATTACTATTTTTAAAAAGGCATTAAGCATGTTTAGTGTAAACAATATTTTATACACTAAAATAAGTTTGATTAAGCGACGGGATAACCCTATCAGTACAAGCCCTCTACAAACAACAAGGTAGCCTACGTAATTTTTAAACCATGGTAATACAACACACAGATATGTGTAAAATGACAACGTGACTAACAAAAATATCCATGTCCAAAACTTTTTGACAGTTGGCTTAAAGTATATCATGTATATATGCTACCCTGAGTACACAAATAACTTTTCAAGTTTGGCGATAAACGACTCGAGCAAACATGTAGGAAATTGTATGACTCAGTAAGGAAGAAAAAATATAATCCCTTGCTTCGATACAGAAAACTTGATGTAACTTGGCAAATCATGCAAACAAAACTAAAATTTAAAAGAACTCCTGTGCAGTGCTTTTTCAGTCTGAAAATAACATTCATAATTTGGGATGAATACGAGGTCGTTAGAGTGATCAGTCAATGGAGTTAAATAAAGAATCTAATATTACTATGTATTATATATTTCAAATATTTCATCTCACGTTCAGCAGACAAGGAAGTTATATGAAGTTATAGTACTATTATATAAACCAAATAAATTATTTCTATATACTAGTAAGCAGAAGTTCTGCTTTGTGACGTCAAAGTTTGAATTTTGAAACTTAAAGGTGTTCGTCGATTCCGGCCTGCCTCTACATCGCAAAAAACACAAACCGCACGATCTGCCTTTAAATCGGCAGTAATGCCATAAACCATCAATTTTATATAAGCATTGTTCACTGACAGTACCCCTCACCAACATGAAAGACCCCGTATCCGCTCTCACAGGGTCATTCTTCTGCTGAGAGTCTGAGGGTAAAGAACAGTCAGCAGACCATATTACATCATGCGAATATCAACCTACTTCTTTTTACAATTATTTGATAGAAAAAAGTAAAATCACAAAAATACTGAACTCAGAGGAAAATCAATTTGGAAAGTCCATAATCACATGGCAAAATCAAAAAACAAAACGCATCAAAAACGAATGGACAAGAACTGTCATATTCCTGACTTGGTACAGGCATTTTCAAATGTAGAAAATGGTGGATTAAACCTGGTTCTATAGCGCTAACCCTCTCACTTTAATAACAGTCTCATCAAATTCCGTAAATAATGGTGATTATAGAATACCATTATTTCATACAATAATTGTATCCCTAGCAGACAAAGATGAGCGCTGTAACCTATAAATACAAAACAGCTTCACGGCGTCTTTCGTGTTTAAAATGTCACTGTTAAAAATACAAGGATCTTAAGAGAATCAATACTAAATACATAGCACTATAAGGGGGGGGGGGGGGGGGGGTATTTACACTTTAAAGAAGAGTTTTGCTTAGAACCATATCTATTAAAATTGAGGCAGTTTGGTGATTATTTGAACAAAGTCGTGATAAATCTACATGTAACTGATTTCCATGTTTATGAGGTTATTAAACTAACCGATTTTTTTTTATGTTACACGAATTTGTTAAAGCTTAATTTGAATGCAATACACACCACGGATCATAAGCCCACATGGGAATCAGATCCAGTTTTTACTGATTCGAATTTTGAGATATCCGGTGTGATTATGATTGAAGAGTCATAACAATTAGGGTAAATCATGGACATGTATGATTTTAAGAATAGATGTTGGTCAGGCCATCTTTCCACTTGTTTATATGAGCCTTAGTGATAAAATCGATCAACTGACGATTTTCTCACTGAGGCTCATACGTTTTAGTTCAGTTTTAAACTCAGATTGCTCTTGACTGAAGTAAATTAAATACAAGGTCGACACAACACGGCTAAATCAGTTAAAAAAATCGTTCTGAACAAGACAGGAATCTGTGGTTCCTCAGCTGTACATTAGAGCATTATTTGTTTTATGCATAATAGCACTCTGACATTTCCATTGTTATAAAACATTATATAACTTTCAATTACTTAATTTTGCAAAAAGTCCTCCAAACCAAATGCCGTTTACCCAATGCCTTCGTTTAATCAAATGAAGATGGAAGCTTACAGAATGACGATTGGGGCGATAATGCAATGACTGCCTGTACGATCATGCAATGACTATGAACGATGATGCAATGACAATGAACGATCATACAATGACTTTGAACGATAATGCAATGAATTTGAACGATCATGCAATGACTGTTGGAACGACCATGCAATAACAGCTGAAACGATTTTGCAATGACAGTTGCAAAGTTCTTGCAATGACTGCTTGAACGACCATGAAATGACTGCTTGAACGATCATGCAATGACTTTTTGAACGATAATGCACCTAATGTTTGAACGATAATGCAATGACTGTTTGAACGATCATGCAATGACTACTTGAACAATAATGCAATGACTGCTTGAACGATAATGCAATAACTATTTCAACGATCATGCAATGACTGTTTGAACGACCATGCAACGACTGTTTGAACGATAATGCAATGATTGCTTGAACGATCATGCAATGACTACTTGAACGACCATGCAATAACAGCTGAAACGATTTTGCAATGACAGTTGAAAAGTTTTTGCAATGACTACTTGAACGACCATGAAATGACTGCTTGAACGATCATGCAATGACTGCTTGAACGATCATGCAATGACTGTTTGAATGATAATGCAATGACTATTTCAAGGATCATGCAATGACTGTTTGAACGATCATGCAATGACTGTTTGAACGATCATGCATCGACTGTTTGAACGATCATGCATTGACTGTTTGAACGATAATGTAATGACTGTTTGAACGATAATGCCACGATTGCTTGAACGAATCGATAATGCAAAGGCGGCTTGATCGATCATGCAATGACTGCTTAAACGATAATGTAATGACTGCTTGAACGATCATGCAATGACTGCTTAATCGATCGTGAAATGACAACTTTGACAATCATCGAGGGCTTCTGAAACAATTATACAATAATCAATGGGACTATTATTTTTCATGACCACTTAGTAGAGTGATCATGTAATGAATGCTGAAACGAGGATGGGAAAATTGTGAAATAACACGATTTCATTCGAAACGTAAAGGAATACAGCACCTCAGGAGATTAGAGTAAGGAAATTTTTTTTTTCAAAGTAAATTCTTTTAATATGTTTGCCTGTTTATGACTTTTGGGTTGATTTTACTTCTTGGAATAAATATATTCGTATAGGACGTCAATGCATAACTGCTGATTGTATGTGAAATTATAAATAACATTTTTTTTTAAATTCAAGTTAAAAAAATAATTTTTTAGCAAAATATACAATACAATACGATACAATACAATATGCTTTATTTCAAAAACACTCCTTCACATTGACATGTGAAACAAGGGGTAAATTACAAAATACAATCGCATACAATTAAATAAATAAATACAAATTCAACATTGTCCATAACACCCATATGTTACGATTACTATTTTATTATTGGAATTCATTTGTTAACAAACATCGAAGTAACAATATTTCTGTAATGTAGGAGCAGAGTAATAGCACTTTCAGTTTTGAACACAAGTTACAGGTACAACAATTCAGTTTCCAATAAACCCTGCCCATTTGTTGTTGATTGGACGTGCTAGAAATTTATCAGAACTCAGGTATTGCTTAATGGTTGGCAAAGCTTCAAATCTGACAGTAAATGCTGTTAAATTAGGAAACTTGTCCAAAATTCCTGGGAACATGACTTTATGTACATCAAGTAGTTCATATATTGGAAAATCACACACTGATATCTAAAAATAAAATAATTAAACATGTTTCACTGAACAAATAACGTATTAGCATTCAATATTTGCAACACTATTTCTTGCCCAAAGTGCGAGCATTTTCTAAAATTTAGGATATATTTTATTGTAATTTTGTCCATTTAAATCCGACATCCCCAGTTAAATATTAACCGGACAAGAAGGGACAGATACAATTAAAGAAGGACAAATACATTTAAGAGATGAATTCGAGTTTCACCACACTCAAAACTCTCTTAAAATATGTTTTACGGTGACATGCAAGTTGTTGACTTGTTTACGTGGAATTATGAGGTTAAAACGCGCTATTTTTATCAGTTTTAAAATTTTCACGTATGAAGTCCAATCTTAGGTTGTAATTTTTTAGCGCGGAAGGTATTTTTATTTATTTGCTGCATATGCAATTTCTCCAGTGTAATTGCGATTTATGTAATTGTATATATGCATCCCTCTCTTGAAGTGAATGGTTTTAATTCAACACACCGATAATCATTCTTAACTATCTTTTTTCCTGTCGTTTTGGATTTCAAATGCTGTCATTTACTTTTTGGTCACTTCTTTCTATGCTTATTACTTCCGCGATGCCTTTATTTTCTCCTATGTGATATTCTGATCGTGCTTAAAAGACAGCATTCAGTTTCATTACACTATTTCTATTAGATCTTCAAAAAAAGTTCATTCCTATATATACTGTCTTACACTGTTCCCTGCAAACCAAGATTTATCACCGATAAAGTTCTCAAACCTCTCCAATTTTGGCTGTAGGTTTTCAAAATATTTATCTTTCAGTTTTTCCTGTCAACAAAGTATTTTAATAAGTTTTAAAAAATGTGCATGGACAAAGATTAGATAGATTAGATTAGAACATTGCATTCAAAGGCTGTTTGTATCAACTGAGATATGAAACCTATTTGTTGGGGGTAGATGTCATGCTATTACTAAGTAATGGTAAATTAACAATATGCCACTGAAAATAAATGATTGTCATAGATTTTAATTTGTTAGCTGTCAATCAGAATCAATTAGAAAACAAATGCAACAGACGAAATCTTTCCTGTACAATCCACGAATTTGAGATCACAGGGAGATAAGGGGTGCAAAAAGTAGAAGGGAGAAGAAAATCATCAATTTACATCTTGGAGTGAAATTAAAGGATAAGTAATATTTTTTTTATCATTCCGTTTATTTATGAGTTCTTGTTTAAATAAAGGCAACAGTAGTATACCGCTATTCAAAAGTCATAGAATAAATCGATTGAGAGAAAACAAATCAGGGTTACAACCATTGTCCATGTTGGTTCTACATGACCGCATTCATTTTTCAGAACATGATTTTTTGTTTGTTTGGTGAAAAAAAGGAAACTATATACTAAATATATCTAACTTAATAGTTATGAATTCATTATTGGGAAAATAATCTGAACCGTGTGTTCTGACTGTCAGTAACAACAAATATGATTATGATTTGAAACGCTAAATATTTGATTGAAATTACTTTTTAAGATTTTATAACGACTTTTTCTGCATTCACTGTTCATTTTACTGCTTAATATTCCAAAAATAGTTACATATACATGAATATCCATATAAACTGTTAATTTTACTAAAATATATCCATAGTACTCACATAGTTAGGATTATATGTAACTTCTGTGGTAGCATTTCTTAAGTCAACTGCATTTTCAAACATAACCTCACAGTCTGCTACCTCTTGTGTTGTTCTACCAACTGCAAAATTACATTCAAAAGTTACTGAAAGCTGGATTCAATGCTAGATTCAAGATTCACTTTTCAAGATTTTCCATGCACCAAACATAAGACAGTCATCCTGGTTTTTTTTCAAATGGTTTTACAATTTTGAACATCGAAATGTAAATGTTACCTCCTTATTAAGGGCATACGATACAGTTTTGATTCCGTATGTAAATTTGGATAAAAGTTTCCATACAGACTATTTTTCACCTGATTAAATCAAATGTATAATAAAAAATATACATTTATGTGCTACATTTTAGTTAAATGAGATCGAAATTTAGTATATTTGCTCAAAATTCGGATTTGTGGCCGTATTTTCCCTTTCGAAAGAATGACATAACTTTTTTGGTTTCAAAGATAAACACAAATTGTTTTTTTGTTAAATAATTTATAATTATAATTTCTGTATTTTATAAATATTTTAAAAATTTTAACATTTTTTATTCAGAAATAACTCATATTTATCAAATGTTCGTGAATGTATAAAACACATAATTTTTTACTGTATATTTATCAGATTTAAAAAAGATTGCACTATATACGTTTGCATGAAAATTGGCACACATAATCTTCTCGCATTATCAAACCAACTGGCATTTTAGAAACATGGGTCCATGAACACGTTTTTAAGTTAAATAAGTATGAATGATAAAAATCAGTCGAAAACTTTATACATTTTTTATTCAGAAATAATCATATTCATCAAATACTCGTGAATCTAGAAAAAACATCATTTTTTCTGTATATTTATCAGATTTAAAAAAGATTGCACTATTCACGTTTTTTATGAAAATTGGCACACATAATCTTCTCGCGTTATCAAACCAACTGGCATTTTAGAAAACAGGGGTCCATGAACTCGTTTTCAAGTTAAATAAGTATGATTGATCAAAATCAGTCGAAAACTGAATCTTTCCCGATAAGTCATAGTTTGACGTCGCGAAAATAACAATTTACGTTAGCAATGTCATCCCCTGTAACTGTATCATATGCCCTTAATACCATATATGACATGACAGGAAATACAGAACAAGTAAGTTCGTAATACTCCTCTATGATAATGGGAATCTATGAAATAATATACTTTGTCATCATGTAATTTTTGAATGATTAGGAATTCACATTTTAAATAATGTAAAATAAAGGCAACAGTAGTATACCGATGTTCAAAACTCATATTAAAATAGATAGAAAAAATAAACAATTCTGGGTCACAAACAGAGTCTGAAAGACAAAATGGATGCTTTTATTTTGAATATAAAACGCCTTATACAAAAATTAGAGATAAAGACGAGACAAAAATATGAAGAAATACTGAGATGACGAGGTGACGAGGTAGATCATGAATCAAAGAGTATAACATATATATTTTTATTTTTATTTTTGTTTCTAGTCCTCCACCAGTAAAGCAGATGACACTTTTTGTACAATTAGCTTCACCCGCCATTGCTATAACACTGTATTAACTTACGCAAATCGTACTTTCTAGCTATATATCTCAGGATGGCATTGCTCTGTGTCAGTTTTACCTCACCATCTATATAATAAGGTAGCTGGAAATAAACACTATACATTAGATACATTTCGATAAAAGGGAAACCATGTCTATTCTAGATCTATAAATTCAGTGTACATAACATTCATTTCCAAAATTGAATAAGCTGATAGTTTGAAGTTGAATTCAGTAATGAAAAGAAAGTTATGTCTTGTACCACACACACACATTTACAAGAAGACTATGAATGTCACCACGTTTTTTGTTCTATTTGAATTACAACAGTTTATTTTGACAGGATGGTAAGAAGTCTGTTGATTCCTTAAGTTTTCAAAGTCACAAAAGACATTAATCTTCACATTTGACCATCCGCCAGCTTTTTGTGACCGACGAGAGGACGGTTTTGGTTGTCTAGTCTGTATTCAATGTTGTTTGTTTGAATACATTTTTTTTCTGGGATGATAAATTGTATTTGCCTTTCGATCTATAACATTTCTGTAAGTCAATTTTTATGTGCATTACACGAGATGTCGTAGAAATAAAGGCCACAGTGGTATACCGCTCTTCAAAATTTATAAATCGATTGAGAAAAAAACAAATCTGGTTTTCAAACTAAAACTGAGGGTAACACAAACAAAAATATAAAAAAATATTCAAAAGAATCATCTTTTTTAATTTTTCAACAAAATATAAAATATGAATTCTAATATGACGTCCTTATTACGCTTTGTAAACAAAGGCGTGTTGTAATGAGCACAAAATATATTTGACTCATGCGCACGAACTTACTCTTTATTTTAACGTTATTTCCATCGTTATCCTTTAAAATATATACATTTAAGCAGCTAACATAAACGTTTATTATAATCTTTTTATGAAACAACATATATTAACCCTGCTCGAAGTTTTTAAACTTATCAAATTTGAAACACAGACTCCTCGAGGAGGAAACGAGAACAGCCAAACATTTTTACGGTAATTTAGTACGCTTCGACCCATACAAATACTGTATTTGTCCTATTAGAATCGAAATAATTCCTTAATGTCATGCTCTATGCTCATTTAAACATGGGTAGGCATTATATTTGACCACATTAATGTCATGCTCTAACGCTCAGTGTAAAATATCGACAAATATAATGCCTACCCATGTTAAAATGAGCATAGAGCATGACATGAAGGAATTATTTCTTAAATATAAACGATAATGAGGCAAAAGCCAAGCACAAAATGCAAAAGACATATTAAGGTTGGCATATGTCTTTATACTATATGCATATTAAGCCCTAGATGGCACATGGTTTTAAGAAGTATTGAATGATTTTAATAAACTATGAACAAATGCATGTGTCATAAACACTAAATGCCCCAAAATGTTACATCATATGAACAATTGAAAAAAAAACTCACATCAGGGAAAGGGAGACCCAATGTGTGTTTCACTGATAACCAGGCTTCTTTGCTGAACTCGGGACCTAGAATATTACGTTAATACTAATACATGTACATAGAAAATGAAATATAATAAATATCCAAAAGAAACATCTTTTAAATTTTTCAAAAATATACATTTGAACGCAAATTTTCCTATCAGACAGTTAACGGAATGTACAACAAAAAACTTTTTTTAGTTATTATGCTATAATTTGTATGTTTAACACATGTGGGATTTTCAAGTTTTCATTCTATAACACCAAAATACTTTAATCAGAATGTATGTGTCAGACAATCAGACACACACAAATATTATTTCTCTACTAACCAGTGTTTGCATATCTTCTATATGAAACGATAAGCTATCAGTGATCTTCATTTTCTTAATTGAATAGGCCTACAACTGTTTCCGAATCGAGCGCGAAAGATCAGTCCCATGTAGGCGATATGATACTGTCGTTTACGCGATTTAAAACTGCAACCTTTGATGAGTATTTACAACTACTAGGTTGCTGCCAGTGTGAATGGATATACGTCCCTATGTGCAACAACAGCTTAGTAATTCGGCTATAATGTGTTGCCATGTAATATCATTTTTTATTCATTAACTGCAAATAAACTGTTTATAAATCATGCAAGACACTTTGGGTTTCGTACCTGTACTTCAAAAAAAGATGACCATAGCCAAATTTAACACAATTTTTCTGTTGAGGTATTTTTGGTTTTTCTTTTTAGGTTTGTTTGGTTATCTTTGAGTAACACACGAGTCTTGTGATAAGCCTGAATTATTTGATATGTATTTATACTATGATTTTCTAATCATTAGTTTTTCTCTAAAGAGATACAAATTACCATCTCCCAATACGTAATGCACGTCTTCAAATTGTTCTCCAACATAATTCAGCAAAAGTCTGATTGGTTGTGCAAGCTGAAATGTATTAATTAAATAGTAATGAATCAAATGAATGAAATGAATGTGACAATATGTTTATGGATGAAAGAGAGATCCAAAGCCAGGAGCCAACATAGCTACATGTATATGCAATATAGCCTGCGTTAGTTATTTTCATTTTAGGGTTTTCTATATAATTTATACAGACTTTTTGATTTATTTTATTGACAAATATAATCTCTGATAGTAATAAGTTGATTAAATCCTTAATGCCTTATTTAAAAAAAAAAAAATGAAATGTATAACGTAAATGTTCTTTTTTTTCTTCCAGAACCTTTGAACCTTTGAGGACTATATTTTGGCATGCAATTTGTCAATTCACAAAAAGCGTTATCAACGAAAAACCTCAATATACTGAAGAAAAATTATACTACCACTCTTGTCTTCCAGTATCCGAGAACAGACATGTTAATGTTTTGAATTAGATAGTTGTAAAAATTACATATCTATGCAATGTAAACAAGATGTAAAGTTATTTATAAAACCGGTGATAACACACAGAACGTTTGTAAAAATAGTCCGGGTATAATATTTTATTTACCTGGATATAAAAAACAAGACGCTGCACCTCTTATCGTCATAATTCTTGGCTCATTCAGTATATAAGTATCGTCTGCCAGATCTGAATAGCGTGAATGTTACAAGTCATCACTGCCAAGCCTCAGATCAAATATGAAGTCATAATGTTTTGTAGTAGTGAAGATTTATCCACAAAAACATAATGTTTATTCAACATATTGAAAATTCAAAGTATCGACAACAGGAAGAAAGAAAGTCTGGCAGACCAACACAGTGTTTACGCGTAACAACTAATTACTGTTTTAAAAGTAGATTACCAAATATTAATGAATTCTTTTCGGTTGTGCACAATAATAAAGCTGTAATAAAATTAACGGTACCAAATTTCTTGCACCAGATGCGCATTTCGACAAAACATGTCTCTTCAGTGATGCTCGTGGCAAAAATATTTGAAATCCAAAATATGTTGGATGAAGAGCAGCTTGGGTATAACGTAACCTGTTTATTTCTCTAGTTGATTCCGCTGTACAGAAGTTTCTGTAGCGGGGATAAAATCATATGTCAAGGCATACAAATGAAGTACTTGCATCAAAAACCAAAATTCATTAGAAATACCACTTTAGATAGGGCGTGAGCGGAAAAAATCCCTGGATTTCGAGTGATTTCAGATTTAATTCGTTACCACTGCCGGTTGAATACTAGTCTATGTATATCGTCGGTAAAGAAAGGCGGACGGAACACAATAATATTCAAACGTCGATGATAAATCATTGATATATTGACACCATGTTGTCTATCTAACATCCCCCAATGGAGCTTTAAAATAACTAACTCCGTGCTCATGTAGATGTTCGGTACATTACTGGTTTATTACATACCTTTCTTATTTTTTAAAATTCACCGTTAATACACATATATATTTACTTTTCTCAAGGTATATATATGTGTATGTATATAAAATAACTTACAAGTATTATTTTAATCAAGTTATCATTTATTTTAAAGGTGTAATACTGCCACTGAGTTTCCCTAATAAGTATTATAAATAAACTCATCATAGATACCAGGACTAAATTTAATTTTATATATACGTCAGACGCGCGTTTCGTCTACAAAAGAGTCGACTAAGGAGGGTTCAGTGGCGGCCTGATTAGTTGTAAAATACAATGCATTCCTGTCACTTCTCTATCCGAACTTTAAGCTGGCAGTTACTAATACTACAAGGAGACCTATTCCATCATTTAAAGTGTCTCAACATAAGAGGGACCCGTGCCTTCTTGCTCCGAGGTACACAACTTGCTGTTTTTGCAAAACGGCAATTTGATATCTGTTTGTTTGCGTTCGTGTTGAAATTTTGTTTATCTGACACTTTTTGGCAACTCCTTTACCTATTCATTCAAATATAATAAATTGTAGATAATTTTTACATGTGACACGGTAGACTCCGACGAGAAGTTTAGATAAATTGATAGATTCTATGTTCTATTTTCTTTTCCCCAATTGGGGCCCCTAGCAATGATTCTTCACGATTTTAACGTTTTCAGTCCAATTTTTGAATATATATCGAGGAAGTAAGGATGAAATATTACAACTGATATTCTTTTTTGATAAACAGTTAAAAGAATTTCTCTGCAAGGCACTTTAACGCTTGAAATTTAACTTCTTTCTGAACCAGTATAACGTGGACTTACCTCAGCATCCATCGTTGACGTCATCATTGTTTACGCTGGTGGAGATCGGCAATCATCGGAACAGTGCTTACGAAAGTTAATTAACCTCCATTGTTATGAAAAAACTCGTAGCAGATGGACTTGTTTTCTGGTTTGCATGCCATATAATCGCGATTTTCGTACTGAAACCGCCACGAATGGTTTAGTTTTTAGGGAATGTAAACATAACAAGTATATTTTTTAAGACATTTTTTTTACCCAAAACTCGTTTCATATTACTTTAAATCCAACAAAGTATGAATATAAATTAGTGGTATTACACCTTAAAATTGACCCAAAGACCACATTGGTGACTTTTATTTTCACGAATATAATTTCCTTTAATTAAATTATATTTTATTCCCTTTCTCGTCCATTTCTAAGTTTGGGCTGAAAATGAAAGAAGAGAGTCGAACTAGCATTTACATGTTTGATTGTTACTGATATATTGACTAAAAAAGTTATTAGGCCAGGTGTAAAAAGGTAATATATATTTAAGTTTTCGGAACATCAATTCACTGTCATACAGTATCGATGTGTATGACAAAATTTGTGAGCTGTAGAGGTTCATTTTTTTTAAATGTACAGTAAAACCTGTATAAACCGGCCGGCTACGGGACTATGAAAAAGGGCCGGTTTGGACAGTGAGCCAGTTTATTCAGGTTTCCGTTTTGACCGGAAGTTAATGACTTGTGACGTCCGACATTTTGCATGTAAAAGTTCTCTCTGATTGTAAATTATATCTGATAAATTGAAATACTTTCACTTCGGTTTTCATTGTTTGCATATATTTTATGACTTGTACTGTTCATTACATACAAAAAAGCTGGATTAGGTCAGATTTTTATTACATGCACTGTTTTTTCTTTCAATAATTTTCTACACTAACTATTTTAAACAAGCTAATATTTTTTTTTATAAATCTTATTCCTTGTTTATACATGCATTTTATACCTTCAGATGATTTTTTTTTATCGTCAATGTCAACAGAAAAACTCATCAAAGATAAAAGGATTTTAATTTGAAACAACGAACGATTAAACGCTATTTTAACTCAAGTGACAATTTCAAATCGAAATAATACTAACAATAACAACGATTTTTTTTTATTCAGAAGGTTGAAAAATGGGCTTCCTTGTATTTGTTAAACCATATTGATTCCAACCAAACATAGTTCAATTGCAGATTTTATGGCATTAGTACTTACAATATTTAATTACACAGCTTACTAATTCATATAAGAATGGCACCAAGTGTCAAATGCCACTTTAATTCTGTTAGAGTTGAATAAGTCTTGAATTTTTATTGTCCGCTGTAGCTCTGATTATCTTTAAAGGCAAAAGAAGGAATTGTTCAACATTTTAAAGCTCATTAATAATCAAATATCTTATGGTTAGTCGTCATGTAAAGTTCCTTTTCTCCATTCTTATATAATACTAGAACGCACCCGTGATATCGCGGGTCCGTGACTGAATTAAAGTAGATAATTATGCGTATGCCTTATTTTAGTATTGGTATTGTCATCTGATATTAAAGTCATGCCGATTTTAAGACGCATAGTTTTCTCTGCTTTCAAAATCTTTCTGTTTGAATCCGTCGACCTGGAACCTATCAATCATTGGTAATATTAATACTACTTTATTGAATTCTTTGATACGCTGTTTTAAGTCATGCCGACTAACAAATTGAAAACTGTACCTATATATACGCCTTATATTAAGTCCAGATTTTTAGTATTCGTATTGTCATCTTAGAAAGTCATACTGATTAAAATACTACAATAGAGAACAATGTGACAATGATTGAATTTAGTAGTGTCAACCCTGTGATTATAACCCGTGTATACAGCAAAATCCTAAATACGCTGTTTGGTGGTGCGCCTGTGCAGATGTGGAACGTACATATAAGGTAATATGTAACAGGTAATATACTATTGGTATCGGTGTCGGACTCGACCCGGAACTTCTTAATTTTTTGCAATATTAGTTACGTGGAAAGCAAATAAGCCTGGAGTGGTGTATTTTTTTAATCAACAACATCGTACTATATTAGTTATATATAAAGTTGAATTCTTTGATTCATCGTTTTAACGTGATGACGGCTGACAAATTGGACTTCGTTATTTTAGTATTATAGATGTCTAAACTAAGAATTGTAAGCATAATAGTTCATATCTTTAATAACAAACAAAAAATATAATTCAACATAATCCATAATATTAGTGAAATCGAGATATGTAAATAGAAGGTATTTCGAAATCATGAGCTGAGGATGAATTACTGCAAAAATATTTCTACAATTCTTGAATTCTTAGTCTATACTTAGTGAGCTTGTAACAATGTCATGCATGTTACGAGTTCTTAATTCATAAAGGTAGTAGACATCAAGATAAATCATACAACAGTTCCCTATTAAATATTGGATATTATACCAAGAACATTTAGATGTTCATTCATTTTGTACTAGCAGAACATATCATTAAAAATCATAAGAAAATTTAAACAAAAATACCAAACTCCAAAGTACATTCTAAAACAGGGAAGTCCTCAGAAACAGACAATATCGAACGTTATCAACGATCGGATCTAATTTAAACAACTGCCACATTCCTGACATGTTAAAGACATTTTCTGAAGAAAAAAAATGATGGATTAAACATGATATAAGTGTAGCTAAACTTCCAACTTGCATGATTGTGGTTTATAATCTCGTTGTATTAACAAAATTGGGCAAACTACCCAAATGGTCGCAATTATACCTATATAATAGGTTCATGCGACAATAAAATGGGACTCAGCAGCCAAAACTGTGCAAACATACATCACATACCAATAAGTAAATCGACACAATGTGTTTGTAGTTGATAGTATATTTATCGATAAAATACAAATTAAGTAAAATATAAATACAAGGATAATCAAAAGGGAAGCAATTCTGTAAGATCATATTGCGTACTAATCACAGACCAGGAACCATCTGCACAGATACCACTGTCTTCTTCAATAGTACTCTGAATATTCGTATTCATTACACATTAAACCAATGTCAAAATACATGCATATTCTTAGTTGAAAGAACTTAAAAGGCACATTTTGGTTTTTTATGTTCATATGATTCATATTAAATTCTCAGATAGGAGACTACACACCCATCTTGTTTATTGCAAACAATATTCTATCCTTGTCTTTATATTGTTTCTCCAAAGTGTTAAAATGAAATATTCTTTGGATATTTGTGTAGACAGGCTGAAGAGATATCATGCTTTCAATATACTTTCACTATCTATAATTTAAAATACAAAAGATGCATGATACCAATCGTCATGATAGTACCTTTTTTCCATTCTCATATAATTTTCAAATGCATCAACTAAGAAATGTAAAACACAATAGTTCATATCTTTAATCACAAAGAAAAACTAAAATTCAACATTATTTATTATAATAGTGAATCCAAGATATGTGAATAGAAGGTTTTATTTAAATCATGAGCTGATGAAGAATTACTGCAAAAATCTGTCTACAATTCTTAAACTGTATTCTTTGTGAGATTGTAACAATGCATGTTACGAGTTCTTTACTCATAATAATATACCTCAAGACAAATAATTCTACAGATTTCTTCTAAATATTAGATATTATTTCAAGTACAATTAATTGTATTCATTCATAAGTCTTTTTGTACTAGCAGGACATATCTTCAAAATAATAAGAAATTTATCACAAAATAAATTCCAAGGAAAATTCCAACCAGATGCTCCACAGGGCGCAGCTTTATACGATCGCAGAGGTTGAACCCTGAACGTTTGGGGCAAGTATGGACACAACATTCAAGCTGGATTCAGCTCTTAATTTGGAATTTGGATTGTGATTAAATAGTTAACACAGCATAGGTTTCTGACACAGAATGAATGTGGTCTAATGAACTAAAAAAAATTGTTTTGTCTTTGAGCAATTCACTATGCTGTTGAATATTAATAAAAAAAACAATCACATCCCCCTTTACCTTATTCCAAAACTGATCTCAATTCAAATTTTTAATGGCCTCTTACAATAACTACTCGTTAAAATACATCATTAAATATTAAAATGTAAAAAAGTGTTGTTATCACTGAATGGTAAAGATTGTTTTAATTTATCAGTTGGTAGTAAAAGTGAATATACATTGTACAGTGTATAAAACAATGATATAAGTTGATTCAACTACTATTCTGGACAAAGAAAGATAACTCAAATTTTCAAAGAATATTGTAAATTTCTTGCTATTGCACAATATTGTGCGATTAGATATTTCTTGCCATTGCGCGATACTTTGCAATTGAAAATATTTGCCATTGCTAAATACTGTGCAATTGAAGATTTCTTGCTATTGTTTTTATTTATGAAATCTGAAATGAGAAAAATTGACCCCCTCCTCCAATTTTGTTTCACATCCCCCTTTCCCTTATTCCAAAAATGATCTCAATTTAAATTTCCAATGGAGTTTGCAACAATAACTGCTCATTTAAATACATCATCAAATATTAAAATGTTAAAAAAAAGTGTTTGTTATCACTGAATGGTAAAGATTGTTTTAATTTATCAGTTGGTAGTAAAAGTGAAAATACATTGTATATTGTATAAAACAATGATTTAAGTTGATTCCACTACTATTCTGGACAAAGAAAGATAACCCCAATTGAAAATTGATTGCTATTACACAAATATCTATTCTGGACAAAGAAAGATAACTCAAATTGAAAATTGATTGCTATTGCAAAATATTGTGCATATAGATATTGCTTGCTATTGCCCAATACTGTCAATTGAAGATTTCTTGCTATTGCGCAATACTGTGCAATTGAAAATTTCTTGCTATTGCACAATACTGTGCAATTGAAGATTTGATATTATTGCTGAGTACTGTGCAATTGAAAATTTCTTGCTATTGCACAATACTTAATATAATAATTTAAGATTCTGATTTGGTCCAACTTAAAAACTGGGCCCATAATCAAAAATCTAAGTATATGTTTGGATTCAGCATATCAAAGAACCCCAAGAATTATTTTTTGTTAAAATCAAACTAAGTTTAATTTTGGACCCTTTGGACTTTAATGTAGACCAATTTAAAAACAGGACCAAAAGTTAAGAATCTACATACACAGTTAGATTTGGCATATTTTGACCACAATTTGGACCAACTTGAAAAATTGGCCAATAATCAAAAATCTAAGTACATTCTTAGATTCAGCATATCAAAGAACCCCAAGGATTCAATTTTTGTCAAAATCAAACTAAGTTTAATTTTGGACCCTTTGGACCTTAATGTAGACCAATTTGAAAACAGGACCATAAATAAAAAATCTACATACACAGTTAGATTCGGCATATCAAAGAACCCCATTTATTCAAAGTTTGATGAAATCAAACAAAGTTTAATTTTGGACCCTTTGGGCACCTTATTCCTAAACTGTTTGGACCAAAACTCCAAAAATCAATACCAACCTTCCTTTAATGGTCATAAACCTTGTGTTGAAATTTCATAGATTTCTATTTACTTATACTAAAGTTATGGTGCGAAAACCAAGAAAAATGCTTATTTGGGCCCCTTATTCCTCAACTGTTAAGACCAAAACTCTCAAAATCTATACCAACCTTCCTTTTGTGGTCATAAACCTTATGTCAAAATTTCATAGATTTCTATTTACTTAAACTAAAGTTATAGTGCGAAAACCAAGCAAATGCTTATTTTGGGCCCTTTTTGGCCCCTAATTCCTAAAGTGTTGGGACCAAAACTCCCAAAACCGATCCCAACCTTCCTATTGTGGTCATAAACCTTGTGTTAAAATTTCATAGATTTAAATTCACTTTTACTAAAGTCAGAGTGCGAAAAATTAAAGTATTCGGACGCCACAGACGACAACGACACAAACGTGATAGCAATATACGACGATTTTTTTTTTCAATTTTTGCAGTCGTATCAAAAGGGAAGTCCTTAAAATCATGCAAAATCAAACGTAATCAACGATCAGAATTACTTAAAAACAACTGTCACATTCCAGTCATGGTAAAGACATTTTCCGTAAAAACATTGATGGATCAAACATGATTTTAGGGTAGCTAAACCTCCCACTTGAATGAAGTTGTTTAAAGTTCCGTTGTATTAACAAAATTCGGCAAACTTCCCAAATGGTCGTATTTATATCTACTAGTAAATAATAGGTTCATGCAACAAGAAAATGGGATTCAGCAGCCAAAACTGTGCAAACATACATCATATACCAATAAGTAAATCGACAGAGACGCTGACATAATGTGTTTGTAGTTGATAGTATATTTCTCGGTAAAATACAAATTAAGTAAAAAATAAATACAAGGATAAACAAAATGGAAGCAATGCTGTAAACTCATATTGGGTACTAATCATAGATCAGGAACCATCTGCACAGGTAACACTCTCTTCTTCAATAGAACTATGAATATTCATTTTCATTACACATTAAATTAATGTCACAAATGGAAACCTATTATTGGTCGAAATAACTGAGGAAGCACCTTTTGGTCTTAACTTATATTCATATGATGCATTTTAATTTCCAGAAAGAAAACAATACTTTCGGCTTGTATATAGCAAACAATATTGCATCCTTATCAAATAATAGTTTTAAGTGTAAAGATTCACGGTAATCAATGCAAACTTCATGGGTATTTGTGATAATGACGACAGGCTGAAGAGATATCCTGATTTTAATACACTTTCCCTATCTATAATATTGAATACAAAAGATGAATGATATTAATATACATGTATAATATGGTATTACACAAAACAAAAGCACTAAAATCCTTAAAACATTACAATAAACAACTATTATACTGAAAGACATTATAGCAATTCGAATACACAGTAAGCTCTGTTTGTACCATGCATTACATAATGATTGTATCTGTTCCAAATCACAGATTTGCTATCCTACAAAATGCAAGATTGGAATTATATTGGTTCATACGGATAATTTTACCATATAAAGGGGATTATCAATCTACATCATCATCATGTAACGCCCCAGAACATGTAATTTCACATCTTACATTCTGGTTGTAATGCAATTTGAGAGCTATCAAATCTTTTCTGAACGTTCCTTTTCTCAGATGACTTGAAAGTGATACTAGTTCTAATGATGACACACTGTCTTTTGTTGAGCTTTTGAGTGAAGTTACATTTAAGGAAGATTTTGAATTTTCCATTGACCTAATGTCCTTATCTGATGCACATGCCATTGTTCCTTTTTCATTTGTTAAGATATTTCCTGAATTGTGGGCTTTCTGAAATATTTCATCCTTTAAAGTTGCCTTCTCTGTCTTATTTTGATATGTTTTATCTGAAAAATGTAGTGACAAGTTTTAATTTCAATACCTTCTTAACAATAGTGTGTTTATCGACAGGTATCCAAAAGACATTAAGAACTTTAAGACATAGATAGTTTTGTTTTGTTTTGCTATCAGTTTTTTTAGATGATTTTTAACAGTTATATCTATGAGAACAAAACAATTTTCATGAAGTGGGGTCATAATGTTGATTTCTATGTCATCAACCAACAGGTTAGATGGACCTTATAGTCCTAAAAATCAAATGTGTGTTGCTTTAAACATGTAGATAGAAAAGACTAGCAAACCACTACAAACACTTCATAAAAATTTAAAGACAAAAAGATTGGTATGAGGTGCTCCAAAAGGAAACTTTTTTACCACTAAGTTCCCGTTTTATCCATTCATTTGATGTGTTTGAGCTTTAGATTTTGCCATTTGACTTCGGATTTTTCCTTTGGATTATTCCTCGGTATTTTTGTTATTTTACTTTACTTTTGAATGTGATAAAAAAAGTTTTAGTACTGCTCTTAAATAATTTTGGGGTAACTACATTGATAATAGAGGGACGAAATATATCAGATGGACAGTCAAACTCATAGATAGACATTAAACTGACAACGCCATGGCTAAAAATAATAGTACAGAAGACACAACATAGAAAACTAAAGACTAAGCAACACGAACCCCACAAAAAACTGGTGGTGATATCAGGTGCTCCGGAAGGGTAAGCAGATCCTGCTCCACATGTGGCACTCGTCGTGTCGATAAAATGCATAGAGGAAATGAAAATATTTTAGAATGTGTATAAATATAATCGAGAGCAATCCAAATCTGTATTTTTTGGGACAATACCAAGTGACAAAGTAGTTGAATCTGAAATAATTGTAGTTACCACGCTTTAAAATGGTTCAATGTATTGAATAATTTAATTGTAGAGTATGTTTTATATATGTCAAACCTGTAAAACTGGAAGACAAGTTTTGGGTTAAATCTGCACCATTACCAAACATTTCTGCTGAATCTAAACCTTTTCCGTCGGGTGGAATGTTGCTGTTATCTTCATCACTATTACTGTCTGAAGATTCATATTCGACCTTCTGTAAAATACATGAATTATATCTATAGAAAAGTGAATAATTTCATCACATATACTAGGATTTTTTTTCTTTCATCAGAGGCACTTTTAAATTTCCTCTTCTATAGACAAAGCTATATATATATAAATATATATCAAGCAAAATGAAAATGAACCATTTGTGAAACCAACCAAAACATTTGATAGAGTGAATTATACATGCGTGCAAATCAATTTAAGTACAGGATAAAGACCAGGTTCTGAATGATGTTAATTGTTCCTAAAACCACTTGTACACATACATAGAACACAATGAAAATAAAAAAATTGCCACAAAGCATTCAATACATCATCTAAAAAGATTTTTGGGTTAAGGTACAGTTGCTTTGTTTATATTTTATAAATACAATTTATGTGTTTGTGTTTGAATACGTTCACATTGTAGTTTCACTTTTTATGCATAGCTGAAGAAATATTAGATATGTAATCAACTTCAAAATAAGAGTATTTAGAAAAAAATCCGTAATTAGTTCCTATACATATATATTTGTACCTTTTAAAGATCAATGATGTTTTATCATATTCGGTCTGACCCTCATAAACCCTTGAATTTTTAAAAACACTTGGGAATATTTAAAACGGTTGCAGTAAAACTGGTAATGTTATTAAATTTAGAAAAAAACATTCAAAGAAGTTAATAAATTTATTTGTTATTTATATACCTTCACAGGATCATTGCTTGGACTCAACATATTAAGGGAACCTTCTGGCTGACCTCCATGCACCCTTGGTTCTTCCATAATAATGCCTGCAGATTGAGGCGATCCATCACCCCTTTGACTATCTGGTGATTCAGGAGACCAATCATCTCTTTGTTCATTTCGATTATTTCTTGAATCGTTATCATTCATCCTGTAATAAAATATATCTACACATATCATATCATATTTACAGAGCCAACATACATTTCAATCATCATATCAATCAAACGAAGGTTGCACGACACAAAGATAGGATGCATTGGACTATTACTGTATTAGTTTAAAATAAGAATTTTGAAAAGATTGATAAGTCGGACAGGCATCGAACGGCCGGACAGACGAAAATATGTTTAACAATTGACACAAAAATGATGCTAGAAATGAACTTAACAATTGTAGCAGTGTTCATCTTGATAAACAAGAGTCAAATGTATTACCGATTGTTGTTTGTTGCTTCTACGGTCTGGTTACCCGTGACCACGTTGGCATCACCAATCTGCACTGTGGCACATCCTTGAATGTTGAATATTGGACCAGACTTAACCCTGTTAGGTGATGATAATCTTCTCCTAACGGACGACGGTGGCCTTCGACTTTCTGATTGGTAAAGGAAAGTCCCAGGTCCCTGGTCTTCCTCCACATCTATCCCTTGTCCTTGGTCAGGATAATGATAATGGTAGTGGATGCTCTGTGGTGGAGGATAACCGGTCAAATTTGGTGCTCTGTTGGTAGTTTGACTTCTTGTGCCTATTTTCCAATAAATATGAAACAATTACATGAGAAAGTCATTCTTTCCCGGTTAAATTAAAACACATTATAAAATAGTGTCACTTTCACTAACATATTCAATTATTCATAATACCTGTAATGATAAAGGTTATTTTGAAGGAGGTCCCCGAGTTAATTGGTGTATTCATTTGGCGTTTCGTCCATAAACTTGCAATAAAATTCCTGCACATTATGTTTATTTGTGAAAAGTCAATAACAAAAATACAAAAACTCCAAAGAAAACTCAAATCGATAAGTTACTTATCAAATGGCAAAATCAAAAGCTAAAACACATTAAACTAATGGAAGAATTACTGTTATATTTCTGACTTTGGTACAGGAGTGAAGGTTTGCACATGAATACCCATTATCAATAACTTTGACGACTTGTATTAAAACGCACGGATACTATTGACTAGATAAAAATGGCATCATATATAACAGTAGTTTATACCAAAATGATAAAAATTGAATGCAAAATAGAATTTTACTTGCTACCATAAGACTGAAAAGACAAACCAAGGCATCCATGTGCATGAAGAATTTATGGACAAAGAGCAACACTGTGTTGTGTCAAACTCCAATTGAGTCCCTACCAGCATTTAAAATTGTAACAACTATGCTATTTTTTTTGGCAACATTCAAGACTCTTACTTCTTGCATTTGGTGCCGTATACTTTGTACCGTTTATGTTACTGTATATGTTGTTTTAACGAACAAAGGCAAACTCAATAAATATATTGAACTTTTGACGAAAACTAAAACCTTCTAGTATATAATGTAAAATTATGAAAAAGGTGGTTTTCGTTTCCTTTGGTTCCCAAAAGTCCGGGGACGACAAAAGCTGTAACAAAGGTGATAGGATAAACCAAGCACGGACTATAAAATAAAATCAACAACCAAACGGTTACAAAAGTATCATACTTTAAATTAACAAAAAAATTCAGGTTTGACGTAAAAAGGACCACATATATTGATTATATAACATATGTAATTTTATACAATGAGTATAAAAATTTGATATAGCTTGAAAATTGCTGCCTTTACTTTGGAAACCGACGAAAAGACTGTTATATTGATCCTACAGCCTCTTTTTGTTAACCATAAAGTAAGGGATGGTGCACCTATCCATAACATCGAATCCCAATATTCGTTATTCACTAGCGAAAGAAGTATTAAAAATAAAATTTTAAAAACCAGGGATTGGAAAACAGCAATTCATTGTCTAAAATGCGACGAATTTGATGTTTCAAAGCCTAGTTCAGACACTTAAGAATGAATATCAGAAATCTTTAGGCATCAGTTGGAAACTGAAGTTTATTTTTTAAATCTGAACTTGAATGATTATTTATATCATAAAGAATGGTAAAACAAATCAAAAATAAGATTTTAACCAAATGTATTACCTTGTATCCAAGTAAAGTTGATTCACCCGTAATCAGTTGAACAATGAAAATAAATAATTTTAGTTTAAAAAGTTGTTAATCAAGTATCAGTTCGAAAATGAGAAAATGTATTAATCTTATGCAGTACGGAAATATCTTCTATATTAGTTTTGAAATTCTTTTCTCAACATTGACTGGCTTAAATTTACACTATTGTATTTAGATATGTGTCAAACGTTTATGAGCTCAAACACAAGTTCTGTTTCATTTAAAAAAAACTTACCTAGTCCAGCACTATCATCCATTGCATGACTACTGCCTGATCTTCTTCCGTTAGGGGTTCCCACCAAGTACTCATCATAGCCAGGACTAGCCCCAGAACGTATTCCCGATCTTCCAGAAGGACCACTATATGATACCTTGCTTTCTCTGACATCCCCAGGTCCCTCTAAATTCATAAGCTTCATTTTGGCTTGAAGGATTACATCTTGTTGATTATATCCAAGATGTGATTTAGGTGGGAACTCATCTTGCTTTTCTTTAATTTCATCGGATACCAAACTATCACTCATCAGCAAAGACGGCGGACTTTCTAAACCATCAGATGTTTTTGGAAGAATCGAATCTGCAGATTTATCTTCTTCTTCATCGCCGTGTTCCAGAGAAGACATGCAATCTTTCTCCACTGAAGGATCAAAGCTTTCTGAAGTATTTGGTATAAGAAGTGAAAGCTTAGGTGGATCACGTTTAATTGGATTGTTGTTTTGGACTGTTTTACTCGAAGGCACATTGCTCTGAGCATTTTCTGTCGGCAGTGAGTCCTCTTTACCCATAAAAACGTGTTCACAAGAACGATGCGACACGTAACTGGATGTTATACACGATGACTCACCGATTGGTTTTGTATTACTTCGATTAATTAGTTCAACTTTTTGTTTCGACGGGCAAACAACAGAGGAATTTTCTTGAGGAAGTGGTCTTGCTGATGTCCCTGTCCCATTAGATGTCATCACTGGCATTTCTCTAATAGAATGTTGTTGTTTAGATTCTATGGATCTGAATGTATTATTTCTTAAGCTTTCGTCCTTATTTGTTTTATCAGATATGTCTAACTCTCCCTGGTTAGTTCTTAAAAACTGCCCTGTCCTATCTTTTTCTGATATTTGTGAAATATATGGATTGTCTAGTGCTTGATGCCGTCTTAATTCGTTCATGTGATAAATTCGATCCTCTCTGGCCTTCTTCAAAAACTCCAAAGCCATAGCATTTTCATACGACTGATTTTTGTTTTCGGGAAAAAATTCAAATCCCCGTAGAGCTGATAAACCTACAGGTGTCTTATAGCTAGAGTACTGTTCTTTCTTAGGAACAGTGTGAACAGGTCGTATACAATGCTTTTTCCTGTTCATAATTGTTGTTGCAAACAGGGATATCTGCTCTTGTGGTGGAAGTTCTTGAAGTCTTGTCATTCCAATGGTTTCTTCTTTGATAAAATTTAAGTTGACTTCGTTCGAAAAGTTTGCTGACAACAACATTAGAACGCGCATTGCTCTATTTACTACCTCTTCAACAACTCTGACATCATTATTTGGAAAATCTTCGCTGGTGTATAACTCAATTTTTATATCTTCCATACCATTTTTGTCAGCTATATCTTTTAGATATAATTTATAGTTTAAAGCTTTCTGATAGTCTGACTTTGCATATACAATTACCATGTCTATCAAATGTTTGGGAGTTAAAGGTTGGTCGTAATGATCTTTAGGTCTCAATACATTGTTTTCGAAGCATAGCATTTCTTCTGTTTTCTTGAAGGTTTCGTATGTACCACCCTTTGCTCCAAATTCCAGAGATTCAGTCTGTGATGAATGAGGTGTCATCGGTTTTGCGTCAGTTTCTGTATCAATTGACAACCTGTTTGGTGATTTATATTGACCTGTACTTTCTGGTTGCGTACGTAGTTGTTGGTCCATATTTTGGTCATCATTAGGACTACGACTTCTGTTCCTATTGGAGCTTACAATGACATGGGCGTCAGACATTCTGGGGTTCACATTACTATGAGCTGCTATATTTGAGTTTAAAATTTGTTGGTCTTTATTTGGAGTTCCATGAGAAGATGACTGTATGTTTTTAATCGAAGAACTAGTTCTCATATGTTGAGACTGCGATGAGGCATTTGGAGGGTTCTGGTGACCTTGTATTACCTGTAAACAGCAACACAAACATTTTATTTATGAAAGGGTGAATGCATTCAAAGCCATGTTTCAAAATATTTGTGACATTGATTCGACCAATTCTTCTGCCTTTTTAAAAAAAAAATATGTTAACGACAGCATGCCAGAATGTCTATATAATTAATTGAAAGTCACTTGACCATGACCTACAATGGTAATCTTCTCATAGTCCGTGAGAATAGATATGGGGTATAGGTACATGAGTCAATTAAACTAACTGTACTAATATTATAATTCCTCATTAATGCTTAAAATATTTACATCGTGTTTCGCCATGAATGACATAATCTGTAGTGCTTTTGGTCAAATTATTTGTCTATTTATCGTCTAACACTTTTGTAATGGCATTGTCAGTTTATGTTCGACCTAAGTGTTTGTATATTCATGTATCTTTCGCAACCTCTCCACAACTGATTGATAATAATGTTAGATAAAGATCTATTAATAATAACGTTTGATCCTTAGTCGAGTACTAAATTTTTATTCAACTTTGAAAGGAGAAATTGCATACAGTAGCAACCATAATATAACTGTCAAATTTGAAAGGTAATCTAGTCTGAAAGCAAAGCAGAAATATATCGTTTGAATCTACTACCAAAATGATTACCGGGGAATATAGAAAAACCTATTTCAAAGCAGAATTTGATGCATGTGAATATCATAAAACAAACCTGTCTTGGTTGTTGATCTTCTTTAAATGAAACCTTTTTCGATTCTGAAGAGGCTCTGGTTATATCTGAATTCTGAGTGTCTGTTCCATCATTGTGGTCATCTTGTGAAAGCGAGGAATACAGATTTACATTACTTCCTAGTTGGTGAGTTTCATCCATGTCAACATGTATTCTGAAACAGAGAAAAACAGTTTGACGTACATTATTGTTGTATGTGTTGTAGGTTTTCCGTTCACAACAATAGTAACTTCATCGTGTAATGCTAATCAAGTTCTTTGTGCGTTTCAAAGGATCTGCTTAAAAACGAATTTGGATCTACCCTAACATAATATGTTTGGCTTCCTAAGTCAACAGGTCCTATTCCATCATATTGAAAAGAGTAACACTGTTCGTCCACTAAGATTCCTGATGGTTTCATAAGCCTTGTAATTGGGCTGTGGAAAGATTTAATGTTTACCAAATTTTCAGTTTCAAACAATACAGTTGTACTTTAACTTAATATATGACTTAGTTCAGCCGACTTCTATAAGGTGCCTTTGGTTATGATGATATCAAAGGTTTCGCTTCACCTCGGTTGATAATATTTTTAGGGGTAAGTTGATAAAAATCTACTATATACCTCTCTCCTTTTCACAGTATAAAATTAAGAAAGAAATTATATGCTTCGATCAAATCGATAATGAGTGACAGTATCAATTCTCAATAATAAAACTGTCAACACAGTGTCTCGCCTATTTTTTATTTTGATACTTATAATGAAAAAGCAATTCTTTAACATCTAAGTTATGCAAACATTTAATCATCTTTGTAAGGCACTCGCGGAAAATGAAAAGAGGCAATGTTAATACAAGATATGTAATATATGTGTTGATTGCCATAGCATGTAAATTTTTTTTGCAAATAAATAAATTCATTCATTCAATTGAATATCAAATACCACTGACGTATATATATAACATCTTAAACAAACCTTAACATAAGATGAAAGTGATTCATTACACAGTGTGTAGTGTGTAGTGTGTAGGGTGTCTACAATCATCAATGCTGTTTAGTTTCAAAACATTTAGCTTTTCAGTTTCAGATGAGATGTTTGAAAATAAATAGAAGTCAACCAGAATCAAAGATTGTCTTTGGTTGTAATTTTTTATTTCTTCCAATCAGATCCAATCAAAGTAATTCTGATAGACCCTTCCAAACAAGTAAATATTTCCTGTTACTGTGTTATGCTTGGTTAAATGTTTCATGTGGTTTCAGAGGAGATGAAAATGTATAGATATCAGTGGCTGCTTTTGATGTTAAAGAAGCTACCAAAGTAATGGAAATTGTTAAAAAAAAAAAAAAAAAAATACGAATAAAACCAGGAGGCCAAAAACGATTTTCCTTTCTCCAAGTACCTGAGCAAGGAACATGAGGAATATCAAAGATTTTTAATTTAAAATTAATTTTCCAAAGGCTAGGAAGTATTACATTTCCAAATCAGTTTTATAATGGACATTGAAGCTATTTTATTCTTAAAAGTTTAAATTCTTAAAAGGGACTAATAGTGTTCTTCTTTTCGAAATTAGAAAGTCCCATCAGTACCCAAATAAATCTGAATGTGAAAGGGAAAATGATTCAAAATTGTGTAATCTCTGAAACTTTGGCAGTGGAACAGTTACACATGCATACACTGTAAGAGTACTAGAACCACCTCAAATATATTGGCATTGATATTAAATAAAATACATATTGGTGATGAACTTATATACATCTATACTATTATTCAAAAAGACCTCATTTTGAGTGTTGCTTCTCTTCTTTCCACAATAAATTAATCAGCATGCCTCTTTGTCCTTAGGTACCATACATAGTCGCATTTGTTATCCAGTTGTTATCCATTCTTATGATTATTCAGATTGAGGTATTTTGGGAGAAAAACAAAAAATGCATCCCAATATTGTTTCCTTCGTCAGACCGACTTTTAGTCATAGGTAAGACTTCCGGTTTTAAACTTGCATAAGTACTCAGTGAGAGGACAATTATTTTTATGTTTATTTACATGTATACTATGATTATAATACTATAATATATAGAGAATAACTGTATGCTGTCTACTGTTTTCTTTAAAATGTTTACTTTTTAAGGGGGCATATCAGTTGCATATATATTGAAATAAGAAAAACATGAAGAAACAAATTATTGTTGAAAGTGAAAGTAGTGATTTGGCCAAAATGAAAGTAGGGTAGAAATTAGCCTTAGTCATTTATACAAAATTCCAACCCTATTATTGGCTTGTTAATTAATATAGCTCTCAAATGAAAAAGCACTGATGGATTGTCCTGAAAGCATATTTCATTAGAATGATAACGGTCTATAAGCAGTTACATTTTTTTTCCAAAAAATGTATTGTGGCAAAGGGGAAGAATAATTGTGGTCAGAGGATAGAATTGGAATTGAACAGAAAGGAAACAAATATCGAAGTTTGGATAAAGGGGAGAAGCTTTTGGTACCTTTTATGAAATCCTCCAGATATATTTTTTTTACAAAAAATAATTTTACAACAGTTTACAAGCTGTAAATGCCCGGACACACAGACACATGACTCTAATTTACCTTTATTCCCAAATATAACTATTAAAGGTATACAGGTCATTTTTCAGATCAGTTTAAATACTTGTGACTGGACATCCAGTTATTTGTCAATGCAGAAAAAATGTATGTGACTATAACATGTATAAACCAATCAATCACTTATTTAATTCTGTGTAAAATCCATGTACAAAAGGGTTGTCGCCAATGGCAATTCCAGAATTTTTGATAAGGGGGCACTGACTGACCTAAGGGGGAAAGAGGGACTCCAGTCATGCTTCAGTGATTCCCTAAATAATCAACCAATTTTGTTCCCCAAAAAGAGGAGACCCCCCCCCCTTTTTAGATCGCCTATGATCTGATAGTATTTGGTTCATCTGTTTGTAAACTAACATAAAACTGTTGAGAGTAGTTATCAAAGGTACAAGGAGTATAATTTAGTACGCCAACTGTTGAGAGATGTTTTTGGGTCTCACTGTAAACAAAAGTCTTCACATTTTATACAATTTCTACAATGTATAGACATACAACAAGTATCAACAATCCATAGGTCGATTGCAATACCTTTTTTTGCTATCCGGACGAACCCCAAGTAAATCATTTTTGATTTTGCTCCAAATACCTGTGATCAAACTCACAAGAATGACCAAAATTATGTCAACAATGTCAGAGAAGGAAAACGATTACCATCATTAATTTACTTTAGAATTGAAAATTGGTGTCAGGACCTACACATGAAAGTGATCATCTTATACACTTGTCAAAATATATAAACTAATCTGAAATAGTTAGCATATAAATGCATTATACTTACATAATAATGAAATGTTTACACACTTTCGTTATAGTTAATGGACGTCATAGTTGGTAATTCCCAATGTCTATTTTTAATAAAATCGTCACTTCCGTAGAAAATATTGAGAATTTACATTCGCAGGAAAAGTTTCAATTTATGCTGATTTCAACTATGTTTTATGTTGACTAGAAGCATTTAAAATTAAAAGGTGCATATGCATATATTTAGGGACCGGCACCGGCAAAATAGCAAATTCGCTATTTAACCGGCACTGAATAAAACTGTTCATTGGTGTGATTAGCAGAGAATAAAAAAGCTTAATAATAATTTTAAATCATTTTATCACAATATGAAGCATAAGAAATATAGTACAATATTTTTTTTTTATTGAAGATGTTCTTTAAAAATAAATAATTTATAACTTTATAATATCAATTAAAGCATGAAAACACATTTGTATATATACACTACTAAGTATATATTTTTTTTTCTAAAATATTTATATAAAAGTGGATGTCCAAATCTGTGTAATATCTATGGTAGTGAGACTGCGATTGAGATATTTAATTCTATTGCCATTTTTATACGACCGCAAAATTTGAAAAAAATTTCGTCGTATATTGCTATCACGTTGACGTCGTCGTCGTCGTCGTCTTGCGTCATCCGAATACTTTTAGTTTTCGCACTCTAACTTAAGTAAAAGTGAATAGAAATCTATGAAATTTCGACACAAGGTTTATGACCACAAAAGAAAGGTTGTGATTGATTTTGGGAGTTTTGATCCCAACATTTTAGGAATTAGGGGCCAAAAAGGGCCCAAATAAGCATTTTCTTGTTTTTCGCACAGTAACTTTAGTAAAAATAGATAGAAATCTATGAAATTTTGACACAAGGTTTATGACCACAAAAGGAAGGTTGGGATTGATTTTTGGGAGTTTTGGTCCTAACAGTTTATGAATAAGGGGCCCAAAGGGTCCAAAATTAAACTTTGTTTGATTTCATCAAAAATTGAATAATTGGGGTTTTTTGATATGCCGAATCTAACTGTGTATGTAGATTCTTAATTTTTGGTCCCATTTTCAAATTGGTCTACATTAAAGTCCAAAGGGTCCAAAATTAAACTTAGTTTGATTTAACAAAAATTGAATTCTTGGTGTTCTTTGATATGCTGAATCTAAAAATGAACTTAGATTTTTGATTATTTGCCCAGTTTTCAAGTTGGTCCAAATCGTAGTCCAAAATCAAACTTTGTTTGATTTCATCAAAAATTGAATACATGGGGCTCTTTGATATGCCAAATCTAACAGTGTATGTAGATTCTTAATGTTGGTCCTGTTTTCAAATTGGTCTACATTAAAGTCCAAAGGGCCCAAAATTAAACTTAGTTTGATTTTAACAAAAATTGAATTCTTGGGGTTCTTTGATATGCTGAATCCAAACATGTACTTAGATTTTTGATTATGGGCCCAGTTTTCAAGTTGGTCCAAATCAGGATCTAAATTATTATATTAAGTATTGTACAATAGCAAGAAATTTTCCATTGCACAGTATTGCGCAATACCAAGAAATCTTCAATTGCACAGTATTGTGCAATAGCAAGTCTTTTCAATTGCACAGTATTGCGCAATAGCAAGAAATATCTTATTGCAAAACATTGTGAAATAGCAATTTTTTTTTAAAGTAGAGTTATCTTTTTTTGTCCAGAATAGTAAGGAAGAAATATCTAATTGCACAATATTGTGCAATAGCAAGAAATGTTTTAATTGGAGTTATCTTTCTTTGTCCAGAATCAACTTAAATCTTTGTTATATACAATATACAATGTATATTCACTTTTTACTACCAACTGATAGATTAAAACAATCTTTACCATTCAGTGATAACAAGCAGTTTTTTTTACATCTTAATATTTCATGATGTATTTAAAAATGAGTAGTTATTGTTGCAAACTCCATTAGAAATTTCAATTGAGATCAGTTTTGGAATAAGGTAAAGGGGGATGTGAAGAAAAAAACTTTGGTTCAATTTTTCTCATTTGAAATTTCATAAATAAAAAGAAAATTTCTTCAAACATTTTTTTGAGAGGATTAATATTCAACAGCATAGTGAATTGCTCTAAGAGAAAACAACGAAATTAAGTTCATTAGAACACATTCATTCTGTGTCAGAAACCTATGCTGTGCCAACTATTTAATCACAATCCAAATTTAGAGCTGGATTCAGCTTGAATGTTGTGTCCATACTTGCCCCAACCGTTCAGGGTTCAACCTCTGCGGTCGTATAAAGCTGCGCCCTGCGGAGCATCTGGTTGAATTAGGTATAGTCGATATTTTTCCATTTCGGTTATATTCGAACACAAATTATCAAACAATAAATGAATAAAGTAGATCATGCGGGGAACATGTAACTTGTCTATAAATAGTTTTTAGACGAAAAAATCACGAAAACAATACGCTG